>NC_034602.1:42385113-42406603 GCF_900095145.1 Mus pahari
ACTCCCAGGCGAACACCCCTCCTCGGGCGGGGAAAGGTGCCGGTGCCGGATCAGCCTGGGGACTGCTGCCAGGCGAACACCCCTCCTTGGGCGGGACAGGCGCCGGACGACCGGGACCAGACCCGGGTCCCTCTCAGCAGTCCGCTCTCTCCCCGGCAGTGCACTGGAGCAAAGATGGCTCACCTTCCGGTCATTTTCATTAAAATTTAAAAAGCCTTTAATTGCTTTTTTTATTTCTTCCTTGACCAAGTAGAGCATTGTTCAGTTTCCATGTGTATGTGTGCTTTCCATTATTTTTCTTGGTATTTAAGACCAGCCCTAGTCTGTGGTGATCTGATTGGGTGCATGGGATTATTTCAGTCTTCTTTTATCTGTTGAGGCCTGTTTTGTGACAGATTATATGGTCAGCTTTGGAGAAGGTACCATGAGGTGCTGAGAAGAAGATATATTCTTTTGCTTTAGAATGAAATGTTCTAAAAATATCTGTTAGATTCATTTGGTTCATAACTTCTGTTAGTTTCACTGTGTCTCTGTTTAGTTTCTGTTTCCATGATTTGTTCATTGATGAGAGTGGGGTGTTGAAGCCTCCAACTATTATTGTATGGGGTGCAATGTGTGCTTTGAGCTTTAGGGAAGTTTCTCTTATGAACATAGGTGCCCTTGCATGTGTAGCATAGATGTTCAGAATTGAGAGTAGATTTTTCTTTGACCAGTATGAAGTGTCCTTCCTTACCTTTTTTGATAACTTTTGGTTGAAAGTTGATTTTATTCAATATTAGAATGGCTACTCCAGCTTGTTTCTTGGGACCATTTGCTTAGAAAATTGTTCTCCAACCTTTTACTCTGAGGTAGTATCTGTCTTTGTCACTGAGGTGCGTTTCCGGTATCAAGCAAAAAGCTGGGTCCTCTTTATGTATCCAGTCTGTTAGTCTATGTCTTTTTATTGGGGAACTGATTCCATTGATGTTCAGAGATGTTAGAGAAAGGTGATTGTTACTTCCTGTTATTTTTGTTGTTAGAGGTGGAATTACTTTGGGTGGCTATCTTCTTTTGTGTTTGCCATAAGATTACTTTCTTGCTTTTTCTAGGGTGTAGTTTCCTTCCTTGTGTTGGTGTTTTCCATCTATTATCTTTTGTAGGGCTGGATTTGTGAAAAGATATAGTGTAAATCGGTTTTATCATGGAGTATTTTGTTTTCTCTGTCTATGGTAATTGAGAGTTTGCTGGGTATAGTAGCCTAGACTGGCATTTGTGTTCTCTTAGGGTCTGTACAACATCTGCCCGGGATCTTCTAGCTTTCATCGTCTCTGGTGAGAAGTCTGGAGTAATTCTTCTGATAGGTCTGCCTTTATATGTTACTTGACCTTTTTTCCTTACTGATGTTTAATATTCTTTCTTTGTTTTGTGCATTTGGTGTTTTGATTATAATGTGATGGGAGGAATTTCTTTTCTGGTTCAGTCTATTTGGAGTTTTGTAGGCACATCTTTCTTTAGGTTAGGGGAGTTTTCTTCTATAGTTTTGTTGAAGACATTTACTGGTCTTGTAAGTTTGGAATCCTCATTCTCATCTATATCTATTATCCTTAGGTTTGGTCTTCTCATTGTGTCCTGGATTTCCTGGATGTTTTGGGTTAGGAGCTTTTTGCTTTTTGCATTTTCTTTGACTGTTGTGTCAATGTTTTCTATGATATCTTCTGCACCTGAGATTCTCTCTTCTNTCTCTTGTATTCTGTTGGTGATGCTTGNNTNTATGACTCCTGATNTNTTTCCTAGGTTTTCNATCTCCAGGGTTGTCTNCCTTTGTGATTTCTTTATTGTTTCTACTTCCATTTTTAGATCCTGGATGGTTTTGTTCAATTCCTTCACCCATTTAGTTGTGTTTTCCTGTAATTCTTTAAGGGATTTTTGTATTTCCTCTTTAAGTGCTTCTACCTGTTTACCTGTTCTCCTGTATTTCTTTAAGGGAGTTATTTATATCTTCTTTAAAGTCCACTATCATCATCATGAGAAGTGATTTTAGATTCAAATCTTGATGTTCTCATGTGATGGTGTATCCAGGACTTGCAGTGGTGTGAGAATTGGGTTCTAATGATGCCAAGTCACCTTGGTTTCTGTTGCTTATGTTCTTATACTTGTCTCCCACCATCTGATTATCTCATGTGCTACCTGCCCTTGCTATATCTGACTGGAACCTGTCCTTCCTGTGATCTTGGTTGTGTCAAAACTCCTCAGTGTTCAGTTTTTTCTGTGATCCAGTGATTCTGTGATCCTGTGATCTTGAGATCCTGGGTGTGTCAGAGCTCCTGGATGTCAAGCTGCCTCTGGGACCTTGAGATCCTGGTGTGACAAAACTCCTGTGATCCTGTGATCCTGGGCATGTTAGAGTGCCTTGGAGTGGAGCTTTTCTGGTTGTTGTGGTATGGAGTTAGTGCCAAAGATCTCCTCAGAGCACCTCTGATCCTATGATCCTGGGCATGTTTGAGCACCTGGGAATGGAGCTTCCTCTGGGTTTTGTGGGACTGGCTGTGGAGTTTGCTGGTGCTGGCCCAGACTGGAAGGAACCCATGCATCTGGTTGAGCCAAAAACACTTTCTCTTATATTTTTTTTATTACAAGATTATAGATTTATTAAAGATTACAAATAATGAACTTTACAGTGCATGTTCCAAATGTCTCTATCCAGGTGCTTCTGTTTTTGTAGATGTGAGTTGCGCCATCATCTTAGCACTTGTGTGTACACTAACCAAGACAACCACTGAATCCATCCATATAGGGGATATTTACAGTGGCTCATCACATGGCCACAACTATTATGTCGTTCTCCAGCTCCTCTACATTGCCTAGAATGAAAATTCTGGGTTTCTCTATAATTTGATCCTTCCAGCTACTAGCCTAAAACTATGTACAAGTCTACTGGTAGCCTCATTAGACCAAAACCATTCCGATCACAACATTCCTGGGGATTTAGAAATTCATGTCAGACCCTGGCACTGGAGATGGAATTTGTTTTACTTACTATACTGTACATCACACTAGGGCAGAGACTAGATTTGAATAAGTGATTATATTTGCTTTAAAAAAAGAAAACCAGCGATTGATTTCATAGGAAAGCCTGAAAAGGAAAAAAAAAAAACCCAAACCTCCACATGAATATAACCAAAAAGCAGGATACATTTTTAAAGCTTATTAAATATGGCACACAACATCACTTGGATAGCAATGCAAGATCAAAACATAGCTTTAGAATAAAGCAATGGACGGCATAGGCCTGTAGTTAGTGGAATTGGTAAGGGGTTGAACTTTTCCTTATGTTTACATGAGTTATTGGGTAGAGATTCCCAAGTCTTTTTATCCTATTATTTTCTCAGCTTCAATTTTTTTGGTCTGTCTAATCATTTTTTTTTACAGTATGTTATGTTTTCCCATGTTTATTTTTTCATATATATATATATATATATATATATATATATATAGTATCTTTTTCCAGAGAATTCAAACAGATGTAGTCTTATGAGGGTTAGCAGTGCTGACTTTATTTTGCTTTCAATTTAATTTAATTATTATTATTTTTGCACTGCAGGGAGATGAAACCCAGGGTGTCAAATAAACTAAACATGTATTCTAGTATTTCAGCCATGCTCACTCCCAGCCCTTGTTTTCTGGTGTTTCTAACAGTGAGCTCATGCATGTGGATAGGTTTTTGTGTTAATAGACTGGCGTTTAAATGAGCCCAGTTTGTCATGTTTGCTAATACTTGGAGTTTGACACCATTGAATGTGAAGATGTGAGGAGAAGTGGACTATTCCTGCAGCTTTCAAGCAAGGATGTTCAGGTAAATGTCACTGCTACATGCGCATTATCTTTCTGTGTATCAGTTTCGTTATGGGGTTTTGAGAGTCTGCTCATAGGACAGAATTTCTTTTGCTTTTAATCAGAACCTGGAACTAATCCATCCCACTGTCAGTCCACTTTGTGTTAACCTCTTAGTGTTGGAGCATTTATGCTGTTTTAAAATTTAAATTTATTTGAAGATTACTTCTTTTTTGCTATATTTTCATTTTTTTTAAAGTGACGGGTTATATTTGTATACAATTTCTGGGAACATTGGAAATTTTTGTTTTTTTCTTTTTTTGAGTGTCTGCATATATCTGAGTATATGTATATACATTTGCATGTGGGTGTTGTGTACATACATATGCCCATGCTTATAGAGAGACAAAAGGTTGGAAAGTGAGGTTTATTCTGACCTTTAGTGAGGAATGTTTATTCATGGTCAGTGGGAACTTTGTCGCCCATGTATGCAGATGCTAGAATGCCTACAGAAGAAGATCCAATGTGGTCCCTTATGAGGTGAAATGATGTCTGCTTTTCTCTGAAAACACACTGCTTCCATGTTGCCAAACCCTAACTGGTTCATAATGGGGCCTAGAGACTAGGACCAGAAAAATTCAACTACAAGGCACTGGTGTATGGGCTTCTGTTAGACTATTGTTTGACTATATTGTACATATACCATTTATTAAAAATGTGATAGTCTTAAAATTATTTCTGCTGTGTGTAGGTTGTTAACGTTAGAGAGAAGGACAACTTTAAACAAAAAGGGGGATATGAAGTGGAAACTTCCTAATACCTCTGCAAAAGACCTTAAGATGCTGTGGAAAAGTCGACTAAAAGAAACCTTCATCTCTTTCACCCTAGAAAGATATAATTCTCTATATTAATCCTTGATTTACCTCTGTTCCTTCCTTCAGTACTCTGTAGTGCCCTGCTCTTTCTGCTAGCTTGTTGTGGTGTGACAATCCTGGCAATGGGAACAGTCATTTTCACCCTGGATCAACTCTGCCCATTTTCTCTTACTGGCTTACTCTGTCTCTCCTACTGTTGCTCCTCTTCCTCTTCCAGGTTTCCCAGAAAATCTCTCAGTTCTACTCTGTAAACAAATCAGCTGCTTACAGCCTTGTAATTATTATTTTCCAAGCCTCTTTGGGGTTACAGGACAGCAATCACACAGTCCATCACAGACAGCCACTACATGACCAGAGGACTTTCTCTTCAATGGGCCCAGAACTACTACCACTGAAGATGACTCAGCAGACACCTCTGCCCTGTATGACTTATATCCTCTCAGAGTTAGAAATGATAGCTCCTGTGGAAGGACTACTCTTCTTAGCTCCCTTTGTGGAATATGGGAGTCTTTTCTGTCCCTATAAAGAATTGCATCCTATTTTCTTCTGTAGGCCTTTTTGCCATTGGCACACAAGGATGACCAAAGTAGCCCCTTGATGGAATAAACATGGTCCTACCTAAGCTCAGCACAAGACTCTTTCTTTCAAGTCTTTCTCTTTCCAGTTACTTTAACAATCTAACACTTTGCATCCCCAGGGTTGGGATTCAAGATGCAAGGTGCCAAACATTGCTTTCTACATGGTACTAGTGATCTGAACTCAGTTTTACTGATGAATAAGTCTGCCTTCATCTTTTGCTGTCTTATAGTAAGAACAAACTAGATTCATTATTTCTGTTTATGATTAAATCTGTTTCTCAAGGATTGGGCTATTCCCCTATCTATAACCTTAATTGCAAAGGGTTCTATACTTTCTGTTCCAGGAAGCAGCAACCACACCTTTGTTTCAAAAGGTTATTATGACTACATGTTGTTCTGACTACCTTCTTAGGACAACTTTGCAAACATGTGTTTGGTTCACAAGAGGCTGTTGTGACCAATTGTTCACGTTTTGCTTTTGTAACCCTGCCTATTTACTTGCCACATCCCCTATTCGGAAACCTCCCTACCCCCAAATTATAAAAACCCTTATCTTGTCTGTGTACTATGCTGAACTCTTGAACTTCAACTAAGGCAGAGGCAACCAGTATACAAGAACAAATAACTCGCTTTAATTAATTGTTTGCTTTAATTAATTTGGCTATGATGATTCAGGTCTGTGGTCTTTCTCTTTGCATCTTTGGTATTAATACACTATGTTTGCACACTTTGCCCACTGAACCTTCTCCCCAGCCTTGTTGACATGATTTATATAGGTATATTATTGAGATACAGTAAATTCTGTTAACAAATTCTGAAAGGAGATCCCCTCCTTTTCAAAAATAGTTTCCCAGTTCTATGTGTGACTGGGAAATATTTACTTCTGATCTCTCCTACAAGACACAACCCTTGAGCTCTTGACTTTAATCAGCGCCTTCCTTAATTTAGCTTCCTTGTTGTGTGAGAGCAGAAGAATGTCTCTAAGTCATCGACATGGAAGACTCTTGTATTTTGGAGGTTAGCCAGTGTCCTTGGGATGGCTGCCAGCTTTAGGCTCTCCTCCACAGGCTCGAGTCACTCTGGGAGCCCGTGCTTTGAGTACTTTCTTACCCTCTTGTACGTTTAGCTATGCCTTTAAAATAATTTTGATACATGTAATACTACTTGTAATTTTAATAGCTTGTGATACTACTAGCTATAGAATTCCCATTTTAAATACTTAATGCTCTACTTTTCTGGTCTTCTATGTCCCTGCAATAAATATCCAAGCTTAATGTCTATACATTTGTATACACTTTCTAAATTAATAAAAATTTATAACTGTTTATTAAAAATAGGTGTATCATACATGGGATGATCTGTAGCGCAATCATTTGGACAGGACTGGGCAGGATAGTTTTTCAGCTCTCTCAGTTCAGCTTACGTGCAGGTGTTCTGTTGCAGCTTGACCTGGTTTGGAGGGTCAGAGCAGTATTTACTCATTTGCCTGGTGCATCCTCCTGATTCACATGTTGAAGCTCTTCTTTTCTTTGGGAGTGTAGGTGAAAAGTGAATCTTAGGAGACAGTTGACCCTAAAGAAGGTCACACGATGGGACTCCCTGTGATAGGACTGACAGCCCCAGGGGAAGAGGAGGTAGATGGTATTGGGTTGTACAACAATGTGTTTTTATTTAACAGCAATGAACTGAGCACTTATAATGGTTATGATCATTAATTGTATGTTATGTGTGTTTTATTAAAATAAAAAAATATAATGGGACTACTACACTGCATGAACCAAACACTTTGGTCAGTTAGAGGAATCTAAGAGCTGCCAATTTACACCTTGAAGCATTTAGGAATACTTTCAATAGCCAGAATGGGGCCTCTAGGAAGGAGTGGAGGGAGCATTGTGATCTATGCAATAATAAGTAAATTCAGCACTTTGATTTTTTACAAAAGCTTTTGGGCTATTTTATTTTTCTGGCAGGAAAACAGTTACAAGCACTTCCCATGGAGGTTCAATTTTACAATTTTATTTGAATGCGTATGTTGTAAACTTTCATAGAACAATTGAGAGAATGATTTATTCAGTTTGTCAAGGGAAGTAGTATATCATAGAACAAAGAAGAGCCTGTTATTCAGAAAAGGGAGCAAAATGCATTTAAAGCTTTAGGAGCAAGAAGGGACCTTGTAGTGTTACCCAAAATGGATTGACTGTGTGAGAGCATGTAGGTTTGTATTGCTGGAAAAATAAAAGCTTTAAATATAGATGGACAATCTGATGGTGAAATGAAACAGTTGAATTTTGGACCAAGCATAGGGTTCTAGTACCTTATGGTGAACTTAGCAGAGTGGATTTCTCTCTTTTCTCTTATAATAGCAAACTCCAGGAAAAGAGAATGAACATAAAGTTCCATGTGCACACACAAATTTTCCAACATTGCTCCTAATCCCAATGTCCATGATGAGAGTGCATGAAAAACCATTGTGCATAAACTGGTATAGCATATAAACACAGCACAGACACCTTGGATGAGGAGTGCTAAGAAAATCCAGAAGTTAACTTGACAGCACATGCATACCACAGTTTGTTAATACAGAAGAAACAGCCAAAACATTTGAACCTTGGTAATATTTTTTTAAGTTTAGATTTAAATTTTAATTTGCTCTTACAAGAGGATATTCTTGTGTGTTTTTATTAGAAGTCAAAATTTACAGTGGAAAAAAAAAGCAACACTACAAAGATGTGATTTATGACTTAATGATTTATAGAGAAGAGCTGTATTATTAGAAGTGAATTAGAAAGATTAACATGAATTCATACTGGTCCTTGAGGATGGGGTTGAGATGTTGGAGGTAAAGAGAATGGAAGATTATTTTAAGTCCTGCGTGTTGGCATGGCTTAGTGTCAAGTTCACCCTGAGATGTGCTCTACTGCCCAGAAGGACCAACCTCTTAGAAAATAGCTGATCTAGGGCCAGGAAAAAAAGGAAACATTCGGAGATTGATGGTGTTATGTCAAAGGACCACAAGAACCAATTTAGGATGTGCTTAAGATAATCTGAGTACCAAAAGGAGGATAATAGCTATGGTCAATGGACACACCATAAATCTGAAAAACGATTGGTTCATAACGATGTACAAAAGAGAAAGGCTGCCCTAAATGCTTATTCTTGTTACTCAATCATTTTAGTGTTGTTGACTAATTTATTGTGTTGCTGAAGTATATAGTAACCAAACAGTAAATAATTCAGCTCAGTGTTTTCTGACTCAAAGGGAGCAAAAATGGAAAAGGGCTTTTAAAATTTGAATTTGTAGCAGACATTGAAATATTTAAATTGACTTTAAATTATGTGATATGCATGCAAGGATATAATTTAATATAAATTATCAGTAGTATAATGAAAAATTATATGATATAATTAAATTAATATTTGTCATTCCTCATAGTTTGTGGAAGATGGTTTCAGTATCTCCTTATAGCTACCAATGTCTGAAGCTAACCAAGGCCTTTATATAAAATGATCTAGCATTTATATAACATATGTATTCTCTTAAACTTTTTATACCATCTCTAATCTATTCAAAATAATACTTTGTAAGTGTAACATAAAGAGTGGTTAAACTTTATTATTTAGGGAAAAAGGACAAGAAAATATTTTGAACATATTTACGGTAATTTATAAATATTTTTATATTCATTGTATTAGTTGAATCCATGACAGTGAAACCCATATTACAAAGGACCACCTGTATTTTAAAGAATTTTACAGTTCTTTTCTTAAAATATTATTTATTTAATGTATATGAGTACACTGTAGTACAGTTCTAATAATAAGGAAAAAATTAAATGTCATCATATTGACGCAATTTAGACTTGTCTCAGGTTTCCATCCAACATGAACTCCCTAGAAGAAAGAGAAATGTATTTCTGTAACTTCTATTTTGCCAGCTTGAGTGAAAGTCTCTTACTGAGCACAAGGATAAGATCAGTTAAATTCATCTAACCAGTCTTTGTAGAGGCATGAAGTTGGTCATAACAAAAATCTGGGTTCAACAGGCTACATCATATAAGAAAGTAATATCTTACTCATGTCTGTCTAGGTCATGTCAAAGAATGGGATTGGTAACTGATTTTTTTAAATATCAATTAGCATTTTCAACCCAAGAATATGTATAACTAACTCTAGAAATGTTTACAACCATTAGGACTAGGGCTATGTTAATAAGAATTAGTATTATTATGTTAACATTAAGCTGTGTTCTCACATTTCTTTACTTTTTTCATGCAAACAAGTTTATTTGAAAACACAACATATTATATACCATTTTCCTGAAAGGAAAAATGGAATGGTGTCAACCAAAATAAGTGTTATCATACAAAGGGACAATGTCAACAGGAAGCTAATCAAGCAATGTTGTTTTACAAAGGGAGCACAAGCTATCTTAAGGGCATCACAGGGCCAGCACACAACCACCTTGGGACTGTAACTCCAGTCTCTTCAGGGAGAAAAGCCAAGTCCCCAGGAACCTTAACTCCTGACCCCAGCCCCAGACTGGACCTTGCTAAGTCTGCTCCTAAGCAAAGACATAGATCTGGAGTCTTTTCCCCCCTTTCATCGGGGCCTCTGAAAAGCCTTGAGTCAGCCTGGCTGTCAACAATGTCCAGTGTTGTTTATCCAGGATCAAACAGAAAGTCAATCCTTTGCCAGATCTTTGAAAAAAAGTTTCTAACAATCTCAAGGCTGCTAGCCATGGCTATCATCTCATATCTTTTTCTTACCACACTGACCATCTTTCAGGATATGACCCAGGACTTTTTGCACAATAGCTATAGAGTGCAATTCTTTAGATATCAACGGCTGAGTGTGGACCATTCTAGACAAGCAGACTACAAAGAGTCTCCAGCTGCATGGATCATTTGATAAAAGCATCTTAGCAAGCCTGCAAAGTCTTGGTCATGGGTCTTTCTTGTACTGGTGGTAATCAGCAGTAATGATGCAGACACAATTGCTCCATGCATGTCCCTGGCACTGACTTTGGATCTCCAGTAGCTAATGTAAAAAGCCAGGAACAGAAGTGCA
This sequence comes from Mus pahari, assembly GCF_900095145.1. Classification (NCBI taxonomy): domain Eukaryota; kingdom Metazoa; phylum Chordata; class Mammalia; order Rodentia; family Muridae; genus Mus; species Mus pahari. Next base: position 42,395,444 of record NC_034602.1, read on the forward strand.
CTAGTAGAGCAGAGATGGGCAAATCCCTGAAGCTTATTGGCCAGCTAGTCTAGTGACATTAATGAACTCCATGATCAGTGACAAACTGTCAAATAATTTCTCGTGAGGTTCCTAAAGCTCCTTGCGACTTCCGAGTAGACTCGGCCGATTGACGAGCTTTGAAGTTTCCTCTGGATTGGGCTGCCCTTGTTGATTCCTGTGTGGTGTCTGCGGAGTAGACTGGACTGCCGCTACTTATCTAAAACATGAATTTTTGTGTGTTATTTTGTTTGTAGCTTGATGATGTGCTCCGTGATTGTGAACTTTGTAGATGACAACATCTTGCCACAGCACAAATGTGTGCATGCTCACGTGTGACTTAAGACTCACAGCATTGTGCAACTTCCCGTTCCCTTCCAGGCACAAGGAGTCAAAGTGGCACCGTGGTTATGTGTGCTCATGGTGAGCTGGTATACGAAAAATAGCAAAAGTCAATAGCTTGAACCCACCACTGTAGACAACAGGCGGTTCATGTTCTTCAGATGACAGCTAAGTCTTGTTGATGATCAATAAGTCAATCACACCCCAGTTGCACCTAGCCTTGTGCTTCAGACTGTTACCAGTTGAGATGTGAAAGGTCTCAAACCCCACTTTCTATTGACTTGTCAAAGAATTTTCATAACGAAGTAAACATAGTCTCTTGTCAATTTTTTTTCTTTTCAGGCCAAGTATGACTTCTACAAAGTCTCAAGAGAAAACAGAACCCATGTGATAGAGGACAGGATCCAAGTTAAATCGCTATAGTTCTTGTTTGCTTCAAGTGTTGTGCTTAACTTTCTGGGCATCGCCTGAACATTTTCAAAATTGCATATCTGAAGGCATAAATTCTTCTTAACCTCTTTTAATAAGGATTCAAGCTCCCCTCTAGCCCACCTCTCACCAGAGGTAGTGAAAAAGAAAAGTTATTAGGACACAGGGGAAGTAGACCTGTTTAGAAATGGTTCTTTGGGGGCAAGTCTAATCTTGATTGTCAAGATATCAGTAGTCTAGTCGTCTAGCCAAACACCAACATGAATCTTTATTCTTTAAAATTACTTACTTTAATTTTTGAGATTTTAAGTACATCCTTTTCCCCTTCCTATTCCTTACTGCAAATCCTTACACATACCCTTCCCTGCTCTTTTTCAAATTAAGATTTTTTCCATTATTTTTATTAGTTTTGAAGCACTTGGGACTTTAGGCTACAACCCCAACTCTGGGTGAATTCCCTTAACTTGCACAAAACACTTAAGATATGAAAAACCTAGAAAGTGGGTGCCTAACTTTGACTACTCTGCAGCAGTTGTAGCTGTTATTTGTTTACTTGTTTGGTGTCTTCATTTTTATTAATCTTTTCAATTAATTAATTAAGCACAAAATTTGGGTTGAGTTGCTACTATCATATAATTCTCTTATTTTATTTCTTTTCTGTTATTTTATTCATTTGAATTGATTATAGCTCTTTCCACTTTCTTCCCTCTTCTTTCTTCCCTTCTTTCTGCTCCCCACCCCTCTCCTATTCCTTTTCTCCCCTTTTATTAAAAATAGATTCTTTTCTTATACACAATATACTGATTATACTTTCCCTTCCTTTCACCTCTTCTATTGCCATGTAGCCCAAGCTGGCCTTGAACTTGTGTATCACTAGGCTGGCCCTCAACTTCTTTAATTTCAAGTTCTTTGTTTTACTAACATGTATAATTTGAGTCTTAAATTCTTCTCTAAGCAATTTGACCATAGCCTTTGACTTTCTATATATAGAATTTTTTATGCTATTAAGCAGTATTAATTTCAATTATGATTTATTTTTGCTCTTGTACTTAATGTATGCCTAAATGTTTTTAGCTTTGATTAATACCTCAATTATATTTTGGTACAATACGTGGTCTGTGTGTTGCTGATTATTTTTTTTTAAGGTGTAGGTATTTGTTTTACAGTTTTGCACAGGGTAGGGTTTTCTTTCCTAGACATTCTGTCTTCTCCACTTGTTACAGAGCTTACCATTCGTATTCATACAAACTGAATGCTGTCTATTCATACAGATTTTTTTTCTTGACTTATCAAAACATCAGCCCCCCAAAGCAATTGCTTTCCCGAGGGGCATTCTGAGATTAACTGGAACACAGCTACTCCTTTACTTTTTGGATGTGCTGCTGGCCACTGCCTCTTTCATCTCTGGTGGATGAGCTACACTGTTTTCCTTCCTGGTTCTGGCATTTTCTGTTCCAAGTCTATGGCACTGTCACCAATATTTCGTTAGTTGACATCCCCTTGGTTTGAGGTGATGATACCCCCTCTGTCTAGATTTTTCCTTGAGACACATAGGTACAGGTGAATTAGAAGACAGACATAAAGTACAAGTCATAATATCTTTGAACTTTGAGTGCTAGTACAGATAAGATTACAAAAAAAAAAAAAAAAAATACAATGCCCGAAGGAGTTTGAATTTTAGAAAAAAACTTTAGAAGGAATATTTCCAGGCTCTGCATAGGATATAAATGGGTTTTAAAACCACTTGTGGCTATATTTGAGGAATACTTTAAAAGTATTTACCTGAAAGTCAAATTGAATTTCTCATTCTTTTTTATTTGCTATATAAAACAATATTAAGTGAAATGTGCCAAGCTCTGTTATATCCTGTAGAATACGAGCCTGATTCATCCTTGGGTATGACCATCACAGATCTGTCACAACTCCAGCATCCTTAAATGTCCTTAAGCTTTTCTGGTTCCTGGGTCAGGATACCTTTGGCTCTGTAATGAGGGTGGGGAGAATCAAGGCATTCAACATCATGTCATTATATTTAATGCTGGAGGTTAGAAGACAGTGAGAGACGTAGGCAGATGGATTCTAAAACATTCTTATGGCCTTCTCTCAGCCTTATACATTCTAGCTTACCCTTCCTGTCCACCTCTTCTTCCAGGTTTCTGGTCCAGATAACTTTGGGCTGCTGCAGAAGACCCTCTCTTTGATTGCTCTGGAATCCTCACAAGCATACAACGTTAAATCCACGAAATAGGTTGCATGGGTCCAGAAACACACAACACTGGTGAGTCTTCCTACTAACCCTACTTCTGAGAAGAAATCCTGAAGAACATAGGCTGGAGTGAGTTTGTCAGCATGTTTCTTTGGGGACACTTGGGTCTCAAGGATGTCATGTCATTAGTCCAAGGTTATGTGAGTAACAGGTAGTAGTGGCAGCAGAAGAAGCAATGTCTGCCTCTTTTCTTTCTACTTCCAAAAGCTTTAGTCAGATTAATCTGTTTTATGAAATACAATACAGAAATTACACATGTGTGGAATATTAATTGATTGATGAGTGTCACATTGAAAACAAGCAAGGTAATTAATCTAATTCTGCACTGGTGATTAGGTCTCGTTAATACTATATTTAGTACGAGAGCATCTAATTTCTTTTAAGAGACATAGATAAATTGGAGGAATTTTTAGAAGGCTAACCAACCAAAGGGGGATTTAGGGAGAAGAAATGCTAATGAAACAATTCAAGTAATGAAGTATTAGGAAGAAAACCTGGGGTTCCAGTTACAAGATAAGACACCCATTACAGTTTACAAAACTGAAAACAGGGAAGTGACAGAGGAGGGAAAAGTTTAAAGGTCCATGGAACTAATTGTAAGATTACATAAACATAGCATCCTCTATTCTAGAAATGCACAAAAGCTTCACACTTCTCCAAAACTACCAGTTAAAGACTGGGCATTTCAAATCATTTCAAATACATGAGATGACCCAGACCAGTGGCCTTTTCTCCACCACTTACACATAGCTCACCAGCTCACCAGCTCCAAGACACATATCTCTTTCATGCTTTAACATACATCTTTATTTAAGTGGCATATGAAACATTGGTGTGTATAAGAATTAAATAGGTGTCTATAATGCAGTAGTTTTGTTATCAGGAACAACTCCATCAATCTACGCTTTATTTTCCTTGTCTCCCGAGTAACATAATAAAAGCACTTTTCTTATATGACTCTTTGGGGACAAGAATGAGAAAGTCCTATGGTGTGCTTAGGGAGAAGTAGTTATCTCTGGGAATAAGGGAACAGCATAGCAGGCCACATCAGAATGTGGTGGCTTAAAGCAGCAACCACTCATCTTTTCAGATCAGCACAGCTGATAAGCTCCCGGGGCCCCCTCCTGCATACCTGGCCCACTGGAGATCAGAAAGGAGGTTCTGCTCTTCGGTGATGGGCTCTTTCACTAACTCAGAGAAGTTCTTGCTTCATGTGCTCTTTGTCTCCTGGACAGTACCTTGAGCTAGCTATTATACTAATGATAGATTTTTCGTAGAATAATCTTGGAGCTGGTGGCTAGAAGCTGGTCTGTCACTACACTTATTACAGGCTGTTGGCCGAATCACACCACAGAGTCAGCCTAGGAGATACTCTGTTTCATAACAACAGGAGCTGCAGAGGGGATGGATGGATGGATGTGGAGCTTGGGATGTTCCAGCAGCTTCTAAAAATCAATCTGCCATACACAGGTCCTGGCCTATAGCAAATGCTCTGCAAATGGTACTTTTCATTGCTGTTATTAACCAAGGTCCTCGAGAATTATAGAGAAAGTTAACTGGATTCAGTCCAGTTTGGTGGGAGGGAAAAACATGGAGGGATTGTTTTTGACGTGACTTGATGGCCCCAGTGTATATAATTATATCCATTTGGAGTCTTTGAAGCACTGGGTCTCAGAGTAGAAGAGATGAAGACATTCAAATCCAACTCATCTCTCTTGACATGTTCAAAATCATCTGGCAGAAGAACAAGGATATCCAGTTTTCATAGCAATGGTCTTTTAAAAATAAACTTCTAATTCTCCTCCAAGTACAGTTAGAAGGGTAAGAGAAAAGTTCTTTTTTGTTTTTTTTTTTTTAAAGCAAAATACAACAGATGAACACAAGTCAATCCTATAAGCTCTTAAGTGTTCAATCATAAATCCATATTCATTCATTATGCTACTCTGAATGTAAACCTTGTCTCTGAGAATTCAGAAGTTCTTTTTAGTGATGACTAAATATTGGATGGTACCAAGAATAGCTCCCCATTTTTCACAACAGCCATCTATATTCCACTTGCACATTTGTGTGAGATAGGGAGCCTTTATTGAGCCTTGGTACCAATGGGCAGCATGTGAAATTCAGATTCCCTTTGCTTTCCAAGGAGGAGTGGGCAGGGGTACATTTCTGTTACTTTAGAAGTAAAAACGATGAATACGAGCCATTTGGTATTTACATACCTGCCAAACTGGTTTCACTATCTCAAAGAATAAATGTGGAATTATAGGACACTAATTACATTTATTTTCAAATAAAATCATGCCATCCACAAGAACAATGTTCAGATCTCTAGTAAAGTCATCTATTAGTTTCTCTCTGCAGGAGCACCATTCACACCATGCCTTATACATACGACTATGGGGCTGACTTTATGTGTGCTGTTTGCTTATGTATTCTTACCTGCACATTTACTGGAGTACTGCCAGAGATGGCTGGTTGTTTCCTGCTCCCTGGAGCTGAAGGAAGCCTGTCAGGGTGACCTGGGTGCCTTGTTTGTGTTCCTTACAGTGCCTCACAGCATTGAACCTGCAGCTGGCTGTCAAGGAAATGTCTATGTAAGACTAGCCTCTAGCTAGTTTCACTGTCTAAGAACCTTAGGGCTTCAGATTCCCACAGAACCTATCTTTTGTTTCTGTCTTGACTCCACTTTTATCTCCTTTCCATTGCTTATCCCCTCTTCTAGTGCATGCACACAGGCAGCTGATACTGTTTTCTTATCTTGGGAGATGAGCTTTTGCTAGCTGCCTGGTTGTATTCTCTTGCTGCTGAACTACCTTCTCTTGTTCTAGTTGCTAGCACTTGGGAATTCTGACTCAATACTCTTGGAACTTGACTTTACAAGTTTTTGATACAAGTTAGTGGGAGAGGGGGGATGTATCTTGTTATTTATAAATTCTAAAAATTGTTCTTCCAAGCCCCTTGCTTTAGGTAAGGAGTTAGAGAACAATTTTGAATTCTTAAGCCAGAGTGTCTCTTTCTTATTCATATTCAATATAATTACTTTCCAGAAGTGATGACCGTGACCAAGTGGCCAGGAGCAAGGTCAAAGAGAAAAAGGAAAATTGACCCTAAATTGTCACTCAGAGCAGGCTGACCCTTGTATAGTGATAGAGAAAGAAAAGCAGCAATGTGAGAACATGAGTAGCTTAGCAGATTTGAATTGTATAAAAATTGCACACGAGGCTGGAAAGGGATGACTGGCTTTCAACAGGAGAGTTCAGCACTTGGTAGATGGAGACAGGAAAAATGTCCTGGTTGTATTGGTACCTGCTATGTCCATATACTTTTTAATGGGATGCATGACTGATTCACTACTTCAACAGACAATAAGAATGCTGATTCTAATATCAAAACAAAGGAAATGAGGGCTTTGGGTTAGAACCATAAAATTTTAAACATCTTATTTGCAGAGCTGAGTAGAGTCAAATGGGTACACATTATAGGAAGACAGAGGTGTCAAGCCTTTATCTTATAGCTACCATCAACAGCTATAGGTGTTCTTAGGAAGGTGTCCATTCTACAAAGGGACTTAATGAAATCAGAAGTCTGTACAGTAAAGAAATCAGTTGAGTGAAATGACAACCTAGGGAATTTGACAGAGTATTAACGTCTATAGTGTACAAAGAACTAAAAATCACAGTGTGAAATCAGAAAGCTCAAAAAGAGGGCTCATAAAGTGAACAGATAGTTCTCAAAAGATGAAATACAAACAGCCCCCAAAAGAGGAAAGAATGTTCAACTTCACTAGCCATCAGAGAAACGTAATCAGAACCTTATTGAAATTCTATCTCACTCCAGTAAGAATAGCAGTCATTGAGAAACAATAACAGTAAATTCTAGTGAGACCCAAAGGGAAGTCTTGTATGGTGTCACTGGAATATAAACTGGTCCAGCTACGATGGAAGTTAGTGTGGCAAGAGTCTCAAACTAAAATAAAAGAAATAGTCTACCATTTGATCCAATAGTACCTCTTCTGGGTATTTGCACAAAGGGCTCCCAGTCAACAGATTACAAAAATATTTCCACATTAATATTTATTGCAATATTTTTCAGAATATATAAATTATGAAGACAATATAGGTATCCAGTATCAAAAGAGTGGGTAAGAAAGTATGGTGTATATATATATGGTGGGTATTTTTTCACATACAAAGAAGGAAAATTGTACAGTTTTCAAGAAAATAGCAGAAACTTGGAATAACTATGTTAAGTCAACATTATTTAGTCAGTTTCTTGTGCTTGTGGTTTCTAGATTTTCTTAGAGGCCTAAAGTCACATATGCAGACATGAAGCTCTGCAGGAGGCCAGAAGGACTTGACAGGGAAAGAGACTGTGAAAGGGAAGGTTGGATGGAAACGGGAGAGGGATATGCTCAACATACAATGTATAGTTGTGTGAAAATAAATAATAAAATTCAACATGGAAAAACAGCTTGAAAAGTTTATTCAGAGTAACCTACGCAGCTGTCAACTCATTCAGTGGGGGTGTCATCGAAATGAGGCCATTGAAAAACGCCAAGTATATCTGTTGCTCAGCTGTGTGACTTCCCAATTTAGTGGATTTTGCCATTCCTTTCCTGAGTATGCATGTTTGAATGCAGGTGGGCGTAGGTGCATGTCTGAATGCATGCATACACGTGCACATGTATTTGGAAGCTTGGGGTTGATGTCAGGAATCTTCTTTGCTGTATCTTCCAGTTTTTGATTGGATATTTAATTTATTTACATTTCAAATGCCTATCTTCCATTTTTATCTTTAAGACAAGGTCAGTTAGTGTGACTCTCATTTTACCCACACACGAAGCTTGTCTTGTAGCCAGCTTGCTCTGGAGATCCTCTGCCTCTTGAGGGTCTGCGTTAGAGGTGGCCATGGCCACAGGGTATTTCTGCAAGTTCCAACTATCTGACCACCTTGTCCTTCTACTTCCGTAGCAGACTCTTTGAACATCTGAACCATCTACCTCCCTGGCCCCTAAGTTAGAAATTTTTAAGCCCACTGAGAGCAAGGCCTGTAGTTTTGTCTGATAGAGCATCTGATGTCTGAGTTGATTCCAGGGATAATCAAGGCATTTTATGAGATATGGCTTTTTCCTCTCCAGTTCCTCACAGCTCGGTTTGATACTTGTGTGGCAGTCTTACGTGCCACAAGATTTTAGCCTGCTTTAGTATGAAGGATTTCTAGTCTGAAACCCTCTGGCTTTGGCACCCAATCTGTTATTTTATCACAAGCTGTTAAAATGCTCATAGATTAAGAGTTTGGGTTTTCTTTTGCCTTTGTTCCCTTGTGGTGGTCCCCCACTCTTTCAGTTTGATAAAGGACAATGTGGAAAATGGGGACATTAGCCTTGGAGCCATGCCATATTCAAATATAGAAATATTGTTCACCAGCTGGAGAAACGACCTCCAACGGTAGATTTGGGGGGTTCAATGAACTGGTTCTCCATAAAATCAGCAGAGTGGCTGACCGACAGCGCTGCCAACTGCAGATGCCCAACATCCTCACTGTAATCTTTACAGTACACCCTCTCACAATCCTTTTGGATTTCCCCTCCCCATTTAACATCCCTGTTACATTATCTCAACTCCATCCATCTGATTCCATTACCAGAAAGCCACATAACTTGTCTTGTACAAAGAAAATAAGGAATTCAGAAGTAAAACATAATTAGTCGAATTCTTGGCGTCCTTGTCTGCTCATTTCTCTTTATTTAGATCATTACCCTTGTTTAAAAGAATTTTCATCATGGGGCTTTCACTCTCAAACTTGTCCTTTTGCATTTGGAAAATTCCTGTTATTTCCTGATAGATATTTTCAGCATTTCATGATTTTTTTCCTCCAACATATTCGTCTTCTTCAGGACATTGCTTCATCTCACAAAACTCTCCTGTTTTATTAGTTTCCTATTCCTTCGTTTTTGAGAGTTGGGTTGTCACCCTTGGAGAAAGTTTTCTGCACCACTAATGGGAATCTAAATTGATCTCCTACCCTTCCCCATGCCTAGAGAGAAGCTTTCTGTAGTAGGGTAGTGATTATAGAACCCTTCTCAATTTTGCCAGTCAGACACCTTGAAGAAATCAATTAGTAGGCAAATTATTAACTAATTGAGCATTTAGAGTGTTCTTACTTTTGAAAAATCAATTAGGCCTTTGCCCTTAGTTTTCAAACATTACTTCATTATTAATTGTTTTAAACAGCAGTTCATCAGCAATTGGTTGAGATCAACTGACAGTTGTTTTTCTGTTTGTTTGTTTGTTTATATTCTGTGCTTAATTGATTAATACAATGAGCTGAAAACCTTTAACATCATTGATCATGTTATGGAATGCTGAGTAACTGGCTGACAAAATGCAATTTTTTTTAAAATAATGAATCAGTGATTCAAAGGTTCAGTTCGAGAGGCAATTGCAGTCAGCACAAAGATTTTCAGTAATTCTTCAAGTCAGGTGACCTGATCAAGAGTCTCAACTCATCCTTGAAGCCAACACTCCTGTGATAGCTTCTCACTCTATATAAGGCATAGACATGGCATCTACTGTTTTAATGACAGAATTTTATTATCAATGGGGAAATGTGGATTTCAAGTGCAAAGTTGAGGAGCTGTTGTGGTCAAAGTCTTCCCAGAGTTACAAAAGTTTAATAAACCTAATGGGATAGAGGTGCATGCTTTGTAGTATCTTCAAGTGCTGGCGGTGGTGGTGAGTGATGGGTAGAGTCATAAGCATCAGCTTGCCTACCTGATCTTTCAAGAAGGCTTTTTGCCCTGTCACTCTTGGGGTTCATGTTTGTTGCTTCAGTCTCTGCGAGCCCCTATGAGCCCAGTTTAGCTGATTCTGTGGCCCATGTTCTAGTGGTGTTCTCGATCCCTTGGCTCCTGCAAACCTTCCTCTCCCTGTTCTTTGGGATTCCCCTGGCTCTGCCTAGTGGGAAACACATATTCTTTTGTTCAGTTAGGGAAATGTATTTTGGCTTTGTATATTATATTATATTATATTATATTATATTATATTATATTATATTATAATATTATTTGTGTGGAATTAATTGATATCATTATGATAATATCTTTATATAAATATATGTTTATTTATTTTATATGATATATATTTTTTATTTTTCTATATCTGTAATCTATCTACATCTATTACCTTTCTCTCTTAAACATTTATAAAACAAAGTTGCTTTATTTCCAAGCTTGTCGTTTAATTTACAAGCTCTTTGGCCATTACTTGGAAATTTTATTTATTTTCCAAGTTGCCAAGGCTTCATATATTAGCGAGGGTCTGTGGCCATGTCTTGATAAAGATTCCAGTTTGTTTCATTTCTGTGTCTTTAGATATGCTATGAGATGAAATGGAAACATTTGTTTATTGAATAAACCTCTCAAGATATCATTAATAGGAATAACTTTCAGTCAAATTAATTTTATAAAATCTATCAAATTCACATCTTTGGGAACAGTCTGGTGTGTGTTAAAAAACTGAAATTTCTAACAAGTCTAGTCACAATGCTGCAGATCCCTAGTTTGTGGCATGGGAATCATTTGGAAAAATATTTGCCAGCCTTTCTGAGATGGAGTGATCTATAGAGCCCACGATGAGATATGACTTTAATCCTTGAAAGGTCAGAAGACCAGATCTCATTATAGTCTGTATATAGGATAAAAGTTGGTTCTCCACGATACAGAAACTTTCCATATCTGCTTTTCTATTGTCTGCTGATTTGTTTTCTAGGAAGAGTGGTTTATTGAAATATAAAACTAGATTAGAAAACATCTCTGTGATGTTCCATGCAAAGATAAATCCAGGAAGTATAGGGAGAGTGCACATTTTCATGCTTTTCTTTCTTTTTTTAAAAAAAAATTATTTATTTATTATTATTTTCTTTATTTACATTTCAAATGCTATCCTGAAAGTTCCCTACACAGCCCCTGCTCCCCTACCCACCCATTCCCACTACTTGGCCCTGGCCTTCCCCTGTGCTGGGTCATATAAAGTTTAGAAGACCAAGGGGCCCCTCTTCCCAATGATGGCTGATTAGGCCATCTTCTGCTACATATGCAGCTAGAG
>NC_034602.1:42406863-42452014 GCF_900095145.1 Mus pahari
CCGACTAGGCCATCTTCTGCTACATATGCAGCTAGAGACACAAGCTCTGGGGGTACTGGTTAGTTCATATTGTTGTTCTACATATAGGGATGCAGCCCCCTTCAGTTCCTTGGGTACTTTCTCTAGCTCCTCCATTGGGGACCCTGTGTTCTATCTAGTAGATGACTATGAGCATCCACTTCTGTATTTGCCAGGCACTCAGTTTTTGCCATATTTTAAAGTACAGATCCCTCTTGGTTTTGGGTGTAGAAGTGCCTGTTGGAAATGATGGATAATAGAAAAGTTTTGGAAGATCTTAGGGATTATTTCCTAGAATTTTTCACTGTGTGGCCTACGCATGTTCCCAGGATAGTCATGTTCTCCTGGGATTCCTGTTTGAGGCTCTTGAAATCTATTTTTCATCTTGTCATAACTGTCTTCCTTCAGGGACTGGGCTGAGACTCAAGTCACAAGCACCTACAGGAAGCAGAGCTAACAATAATAACAAAATTAATATGCACTTGGGAAACAATTGCTCAGGCAAACCAATACATGCATAATGGATTCTGTCCAAAGATTCATTTTCGAAACTGAAAAACAATAAGATGCATATTAACCCAGGTGAGTGTTGAAATAGATTCTTGGCAGGCTATGATTAGATAAAGAAACTCAGGCAGCCTGAATCCAGTTTATGTAGCTAAAGCTACGCAGCATCACAGAGGGACAAAGATGAGATGCAGTAATGTTCAAGCTGTTGTTAAATTCAAATCTTTCTTACTTTTAAAATTCTAGGTAAATTTGAAGTTTAAACACTTTATTTTCTTTGCAAAATAGATAACTCTAACTTTCAGTTTAACTGCTACGTGTTCAGGAGCTTATGGTTGGTGGGTGTTATAGTTTAGAAATAAAATTGAAGAATGTATAAAGAAGTTTAAATTATCTGACTTTCATCTGTTCTTCTTAATTCCTGGTTAAGGAAAAAATGGTAGTGTAATAATATCCTGTTAAATATATTTCATATGTAAAGTAGAAAAATTTGATTTCAAAAGATATTTAGAAGTGGAATGTCATGGTGCACACCTTCGAGAACAGTCCTGAGGAAGCAGAGGCAGGTGGATCTCTGTGAGTTTGAGACCAGTCTGAGCTACATAGTGAGATCCTGTCACAAAAATAAAAATCAAAAAGAAACAGAAAGAAAAAGAAAAATACAAGTCTAGAGAAGTGGCTTTGCCATTAAGAGAACTTGCTATTCTCCAGAGAACATAGGTTCAATTCCCAGCACACATGTGATGGCTCACAACTACCTCTAATTCAAGTTAAAGGGACTCTGAAACCCTCTTCTGGCCTCTGCAGGCACCATGCCTACGGTGGTGGTTTAGACCTAAATGTAGGCAAAATATGGTTTTAAAAACTTAATTTATAAATACTGGAATAAGTAAGTTTTGAATGAGAAATTTTTATACTTATAAATGTAAAAGCAGAAGTTACTGTAATTTTTTATAATTCAGTTAAACAAATTATAAAAATGATGAGATAATTTAAGGTAATATTTTTTGCCTATAGGCACATGAGGTTTGTTTTTAAGTTCATAGCAATTTATCTAATAAATGATAACTATGTTTATGAAGTACAGTGCAATGACTTGATATGAATGTATATATACATATGTATTAAATGTTGAATGAGTCAATGAAGCTAATTAGCATATGTATAATCTTGTTTGCTTGTCTTTTCTCTGGGGAAATGTTTGAAAATTTCTTATTTTGAAATACATATTTTGTTTACTATAGTCATTCTGTCATGTGATGGGGCTCAACATTGTATAGATTATTCCCCTTATGCATCTGAAAGTCTGAGCTCTGACCCATAATTCACCAGCCTTTCCAAACCTAGCCTCTACATCATACTCTCTTCTTCTGTGATTCATTGTTTTAGAGTCCACATGAAAACGACTTCCCATTACATTTGCCTTTGCCTAAATTATTTCTCTTCTTGTCACGTCTTCTAAAGTCATATATATATTGTTGCAGGTAACATGATTTCCTAGACTTTAAAGGCATAGTTTTTATTTCCTCGTGTCTGCTTATGCTTTTTAACACATCTGTGTGTTGATGGACATTTAGGTTAATTCCACATATTGGCTATTAGGAATAAGGGCAATGAACACAGAGGTGTAAGTCCTCCATGCACACATTTGTTTTTTAGTTCTTTTGGTAGATGAGTTTGCTAGATCACATAGTAGTGGTAATTAGAGCTTGTTAAGGAATCTTCATACCACTTCCCTCTACACTTTGCTGATGTATATCACCACCTATAGCATGAAAGGACTCCTTTGTCCCCCTTCCTTGCCCAAATGTAAGCCTTCAGTGTGTAGCCTTGGATTGTCTTTTTGAGGCAAGATACAAGGCACCCCAGGTTGGCTTTGAGCACAGCTATGTGTTCTCCGGTGATTTTGCCTTTCACTCCAGGTGTGAGCTTACACATTTGGTTTGAGGTGGTGTTAGGACACGACCCAGGGATGCGTGCATGTTAGATGAGCACCCTACCCACTTCGTCTTCATAGAAAATCATTCCCACAGGTCTGAGGTGCTGAGACCTCACTGTGGTTTTAACGCTCACAGATGAGTAGTACCGAATATTTTTCCAGGTACCACCCATGATGTGTGCATGTCTTTTAAGAATTTCTAGTTAGGATCTCTGTTTACCTTTTATTTGCCTTATTCATTTTCTGGCTATTGACTTATAATATTTTAATTTCCTGTACATCTCAAACTTAACCCCATGTTAGGTGTGTGTTTTGTAAATATTTTCTCTCAGATTGTAGTTTGCCTTTTCATTTTATTAGATGCTAAGGTATGGGTTTGAAAAAGAAAAAGCCATACATCTGGATGGCAGAAGCAGTATTTCTATTTGGTTTTGAAATAGAAGCTATCATTTGGGGAGCACCTTCTATACATCAGGCTCTAACTAAATGTTTTATGTAAATTATTTCATTGAAGTCTGTCATTGCCCATAAAAGTGATCACCCATATATTCTTGTTTTACGTTTGAGATGAAACATGAGGTACGGGCTGCAGAGCATCGTAAACGAGACTGGATTATAACACCGTTAGTGACTGATTCCCATCCATTTTGAAATCCAGGGATCTCAAGATTGTTATACGCATGGCATTTTCCTCTGTACGGCTGAATATGAATTCAGATGCTGCCTTTGATTCCCCAGTGGAAGAATTTCTCTTGACACTAATGCCATTCGAGAGCTTTCATCTTTCATATCGCTTTTGGAAGCTGTGCTCCATCATCTAGGATTCTGCTCTTTCCTCCATCCAGAAAGAGCTGGAGAAGATAGAGGATTGCTTTTTATCATGCGAGATCGTAATGATTTGTAATCACAGTAATCCCTTTCTTCTTTGACTTTGTGTATGTGGGAAATGAATTTGAAAAGTGGTTTGTGTATAAGAGGCCTGCCAAGAATGCTGTCCTGAACTTCATTTGCTACTCAGGGGCATGAAACAAAATATGTGCAATGATTTCCAGCGGTGATGCCATGGGCATATGGGGAAGATTGGATATGTTTTATCTTCCCTTTCGAATTCTTAACTAAGGAAACATGTTTGCAAAGACAAATTAATGCAAAGAAAAATAGCAATTGTGCTTGCTATTATCTATTCATTTTATTGTAATTTCTCAGGAGCCTGTATTCTTCAAAGAGAAGCCAAAAAAGTATGCGTGTCCTTGCATGTGTTTGGTGTGTATGTGGTGTGTGTATATGTGGGGTGTGTGTGTGTGTGTGTATGTAGTATGTGGAATATGTATATAGTAAGTGTGGGTATATTGTCTGTGTGGAGCATGTATGTGCAGTATCACGTATAGTAATTGTGGTGTGTGTGTATATGTGGTGTGATGTATATGGTGTGTGTGTATATGTGTGTGTGTGTGTGTGTGTGTGTGTGTGTGTGTGATATGCATGTGGTATGGGTATATAGCATGCATGTGTACATGGGATATATGGCCTGTGTGGCATGTTTATGTATGTGTGATGTGATTGGTATTTGTGTACAGTATATATGTGACTGTGTGTGTGTTGTGGTGTATGTATGGTATATGTGTGTGCATATCCAGTGTAATGTTATGTGTAGTGTGTGGAGGTGTGATGGTAATTTGTATACAGGGTATGATATATGTGTAGGGCATAGGAATGTGTGTGTGTGTGTGTGTGTGTGTGTGTGTGTGTGTGTGTGTGTTTAAACAGGCATGAAACTAATGGCCTAAGAAATCTGGGCTATAATTACAGATGCCCTCCTCTTTAAAGCCCATGCTTTATTTTCATGTTTATGCAGGTGAGGTTTAAAAACACAAGAGGCATTCAATTTAGAATTATGGCTTTCACAAAAATTGCAGCAAAATTCTATCTCACATTTATTCACATTTTATAAGACATATGACCATTTCCTAAACCTCTGGGTGTAATAACATATTTTAAAATACCAGCACAATTACTGGGCTGAAAGAGAGCACTAACTAGGCATTTTCCCCCAAGAAAACCATTTCACACATTGACTCAAAATTATATATTAAGCCAGGAGAATTTAATATTCCATATATAAAAAAGAATGAGTTATTCTTTCTTTGGGAGTCATAACTTTGGATTTTAGACTTCTGTCTATTTACTATTTTAAACACAGCCTGTGCTTCTATAATTTTGAGGTGAGCATTGAATGTACAAGCTTTGATGATGAAACAGCTTTCCCTCATTTTCTTGACATTAACTCAGACACCTATTTTAATACATAATATGTTTTCTGCATACCAACAAAAGCATTGCTAAACAATTCCAATGGTGTTTTTGAAAATCAGCATAGTCCAATGTTTTCCTAACTCTCTGAGTCCAGAAAACATAAATAATTACTTTAATACTCTGGTAGACACTGAATTGCATAGTAAATTATATCAAGCCTGGAAAGGCTCCATTAAAACAAATCACACATTTCTTTTGTAAGACGAATCTGAGATATGAATTAACTCAAAATGGTATTTAAAGTTTTGACTAAAATTAACGGTAGAACTTGAAATAATTCTTACTATTTTAAGGAAAAGGCTCTGGAGGCCATTTGAAAAAACAACGTATTATACTGAGGAAGAGAAAGGCAGAAAGAGAGAGAGAGAGAGAGAGATAATTAATAGAGCATACTAGAGATGAATAACTAAATCAAAATATACAGCTCTGCCAGAGCCCAGAGCAGTCAGAATAATATTAATCAAATCTTACTGACTCTTAATTGAAATAATGAGAAAACATTCTTAGCCTGCTTGATCATGTTGGCGTTTTAATTAAACTTTCTTGGAACCTAAAGAAAACAATGGTGTTTTTGTTGAAGTGCTTTTTGTTCAACTGTTACCAAAAATACTTTGGAAGGCACTAACCGAGTACCATAATTGGGGTCTTTATGTACAATAACAAGGCAGAACATGTTACCATAGATTCAAAACTTTGGCTTTTAAAAAGTTAACTATAAATCTACTGCTACAAGAAGCAAGACCAATGAAATGTGGATTTAATTAGAACAAACTTCCCGTATTTTCAGAGATAATACTCTGGTTATTCTTCTACAGCATGTACTTAATAGAACAGTTCTGGTCTGGTGGAATAAAGATTTTCAATAAATACATAGCTGACAATGTAATATAAACGTATATAGCATACCAGGTGCCAAAGTCTATGCTCTCAGGGCTAGGGCGGCGTGACCCCTTACAATCTTCCTAACTTCTGTCTAATACAGGGTGTGTTCTCACTCCCGTTTTAGTGATGAGGACACAGAGCTTCCAGGAGTTTCACGGTTTGTGCCGCATATACAAAAATTGAAAGGAAGAAAATTGCCAGGCGATGGGTCAGTAGCTCTAGGTTCTAGCAAGCTTGAGGAGGACAGCGCAAATTTCTAGCACTCACCTAAACAGCCAGGGACACCCATGTTTGCTCAGGGACTAGAACATTGCTGGAGCTTGCTGGTTGCCAGCCTTGTTCCAGGAACAGTGACAGACCCTGTCCTAAAAGGATTATGTGGAGTGATAGAGAATATCTGATGTCCTTTCTGGCCTCTGCAGACATGGGTGTGAACATGTGCACACATACACCGCAGACACATTTCTAAGATACTGAAATAAGCACATTTTGGGCCTGCGAGTATATCTAACTGCAGAGTGTAGATTTAAGCTAAAAGTCTGATTTCAGACTGTGCTTTCTTCTGTGGCCTATGCACAATCAGGAACCTGATTCTATCACATCCATCATGCTGTCTCATCCTCCGAATCATTTTCCAAAACAAATATTGTGATTATCATTTTACAGATGGGAAAAATGAGTACAGGGGACACAAAGTAATGATCACATTTAAACTACAATGAGCAAGAATTTAAGCTCATTTCTATCTGAGTCTGAAATGGTTAGGTTGTTCACCAATTCTTGGAAGACTAAGGTCCATAAGTTTGATTCAGGCATTTACCCTATTTCTCTCTAAACCACAAAATGTTTCAGAGGATATATAGGTCATATTCTTAATGAGATTAAGACATTTTATGAAAGACCATTTGCTCCTACATCTAGGAAGCTGTCAGAGTTCAGGAAAAGCCACAGATTCACGTATAGAAGATGGAATTAAAGTGAGCCATTAAGTGGAACAGTGCATCATGGCACTTACAGTCTCCAGCCCTAATCTTTACATTCTTGAGTGTGGAATGGTTGCACGGTGGACTCATGTTCTCTCCCTGAAAAGTTAACCATGACCTAATTGCAGACAGAAGGCATGTTTGGTCACAAGAACACTCTGAAAGGACTTTCCAAGTTTTGGTGCCATCCCCACATAAGGGAGGAGTAGGGAAGGAACTGCCATTAGCTTTGCAGTAATTTAGATTAGTAATGAATCTGTCAGACATACACTCCATTCCACTCACTGCTTGCCCTTCAAGAAAAGAAGGTGAGCAAGGCTGAGCAATAGAAAGTTAGCTATGTGGGGAGCAAGAGTGAAAAACAGTGTTTTTTTTTGTATTTGGTCAGATTAGGCCAATCTGAAAAAAAAAATGGGAAAATCTACAAAAACTTATATAAAATACAATGTAAGAAAATAAATCTTTGTGTTGCTCTTATTACCCGACAAAAGCTTTCTGTTTTCCATATCTATTAGTGTGTAAGTTGTGCATATGTGTGTGTGTGTGTGTGTGTGTGTGTGTGTGTGTGTGTATGCCCAGGCACACATATACCCTATTGGACATGTGGAGGTCAGAGAACAAAATTCAGGAGCTGGTTCTAGCTTTCGACTTTGTTGGGGCTGGGTTTTTCTTTTGTTTCTGCTGTGCTCAATATTTTGGGCTAGCCCATTCTCAAATTTTCTGTGATTCTCCTGTCTCTCCCATCTTGCCACGGGAATGATCAGACTGTATATGTACATCAATGTGTTCCACTGTGTGCAGACCGTGAAGACCAAACACGGGGTGCCAGGCTAATAACTGCAGACACTTGGATATGCTGAGCCATCTATCCAGTTCTGCTTTTCTCCATCTAATTAAAAAAAAAAAAAGAAATGAATAGGTTGAAAACAGCCTATGAATTTGATGGTAGACTAAGTCAAGAGAAAGAACAATTTTCTGATTTGTAAGGCTTTTCAAAATTAAGAATGGCGAGATAAAACAGGGTGCCCTTAGCTGCCTACCTCAAATGTAACACTCTAAGGTCAAGGTTATTGGTTGCTATTGACAACCAGAAGGCAAAGAGGTCTTATGGCTGAAGACATTGCTTACTCATGCCATCGAACATGGAGACATGGAATTGGTTCTCAGCTAGAAGCTTTACCACAAATGACTAACAGTCATGATTCTGGCCCATGCTTGGTACACTATCTAAGGAGAAAAGCGATCATTACTGTCACCCAGTAATAAACCCTGTGACCTGCAACAGTGACCTGCCTGTCAGAGATATGGCACAACAGTGAGAGAAATGCTATGGGAGTAAGCAAGCAGTCTTTGAATGGATTTAAAGCCCACTCCCTGAGATTTAATCCATACCGGACACTACTAAAGTGCCAAGAACCTGAGAGTATAGAAGTTATAGGCCCTAAGGGGGAAAACCTAGTACTATTATTCTGCTAAAGAAACATATCAATAAAATGACGACTAATGACACACAGATAAAAACATAAATCAGTGCCTTGCTCAACCCTCATCAGAAAATCTTCTTGCAGAAGTTGAAAATTAGCACAGAACCCCACAACTGGATAGTGTGCAGAGTAATACACTTTGAAGCACTCAGCTCTGAATGGATTGTCTTCTCATGGCTAAAGGACATATGTGAAAGAGAAGGCAGAAAGATTCTAGGAGCCAGAGATGTAGGAGGAGACATTGTCTTCTAGACCCAACAAAGCTGATACATACTATGAACTCAGAGAGTGTGATAGTGTGCCTAATATCTATACAAGTTCAAACTGGACAAAACTCTCAGCATGGCAAAGGGGAAATGGGCACAAAGTCCCACCCCTAACCAATAAAGTGTTTGCACTTGATATCTGCTGAGAAAGGGAAAATCAATTTTTTCTAATGGAGTGTCACTGGGCATATCAATCATATTGTAGGGCAGGATCAGTGACTAGGAGTAGTTGCCCAGCAGAAAATAGGCTCTGATTTTATTGTGTTTATGCTTTTTGTTTTGATAATTTTGTCTTATTGGGTTGTTTCCTTTGATTTTTGTTGTCTTAGACACACACACACACACACACACACACACACACACACAGAGAGAGAGAGAGAGAGAGAGAGAGAGAGAGAGAGATTCCTGATGAAGACATGAAGATGGGTGTGTAGAACAGTAGAGAGGACTTTAGAGGAGTTGGGAGAGGGAAAAGAAAGTCAAAATATATTGTATATTAAGTAAATTAAAAAAAAATAAAGGAGAACAGCTGTTAGAAAAAGAAAAGTGAGTCTCCCTAAGACTCATTCTAATTACCTTGATGACTTATGCTTGAAAAAATCTGGCCTTGTACTGAAGAAGCAGAAAGAAGAGATATAAACTGGGATGCTGTGCAGAATGATAGACAATTGTCTCCATTCTGGATGGGGACATCTATGGACATCCACAAGTCAGTAATTCCTGTATTTAACTTGCAGAAGTTTATTATTTTACTTGGCTTATAAAGTAAAAAAGAAGAAAAACCAAACAATATTTCCTCAGCCCCAATTCTACCATCACTCAACAAGTATCCATGACTCAGACCTGGACACTTATGGAAAAGTGAAGAAGTATGCTCTCAGCTCATAATTCTTTAGAGAAATGAAAGTCCTGTCCTGAAAACATGAGCACTAGAATGGTCCTCAAATTCCCTATGTAGGGAATTCTTACTGTAAAGAAGCTGGTCTCTTGGGGTACATGTCTGTGGGGGCTCCTTTCTCTTTGAAATGTACAGAGCTCATGGTAGAAGTATAAGGTGACCTAGATGCCATTTGTCTCATTGTTCCTAAGGGACAAATCAAATAATAGCACATTGAATGAGCTATGTAGATGTTACTTCCTACTTGAAAAGCAGTGCTTCATAAGACAAAATGGAAAAACTATAAAGCCAGGATTTCAGATGACTTAAAGTTGGCACAACATATCAAAGCTGATTGATTGCATTATTTTCACAAATGGCTGGATGTTCAGTTGATGAGTCAAAGATTTATGGGTCAGTAATAAAGACATCCATAATTTATAAATTGTATGCTTCTTTCATAATCCCCATTTTTGCTTACTTCTAGCAAAATCACCGATTATAATTATCATAATCAAAGTTTTACAAAATTTGGGTTCCTCTGGCAGTAATGATTAACAGAAGCAGATACTTAATTTTAATTCTGATAATATAGCACTAAAGTAGCCAAAAATATACAAACAAATGGGTATAATTGGGTAACAGTGAAATCTTGTTAACGTGACCATGGAGGGGGTTTTTGTTGTATTTTTTGTTTTTTTTTTTTTTTTTTTTTTTTTTTTTTTTTTTTTTTTTTTAAAGAAAAGTTCTTGTCATGTAGCCCTGGTTGGCTTAGAACTTTTTACATAGACCAGGTTGGCCCTGAACTCAGAGATCCGCCCTTCTCCTGCCTCCTCCTGACAGCTGCAATTAGAGGTGTGCATTACTGCATTCCCTGAAATTTATATAATTTCATCAGAAATGCAAAACAAAAAAATACCAAAAAAGGAGACCTCTAATGTTTTCTATATATTTCTAAAATAGTAAATTAACCTAAAAGAGCAAACCCCATTTTATTTCATTGTAATCAATGATTATTTGTTAAAAAATACTTTAATGAAGCTATGACTTTCACTTGACCCCTTTGAATGTATATTGAATTTGTTTTAATATGTCAAATGTGCTTGTTTATTTTGGCCTTTTCATGTCTGACTAGCTGGCAATGTGGAGCAGGAGCATAAATCGGACACCTAGTCTTGTCCCTTCATGAATTCAGAAACATCCTGTTCTTTTACAACGGGAGAAGGAGATTCATTTGCCATTTACATTTCTTCCAGACATCAAGCTGGTTCCCAAGTATCAGAGAAAGTAGGAACAGAATCTCAGAGTAAAGCCAGGTAAAGGATAAACGATAAAAAACACCACAGCAGAAGCCAGCACAGCATTCAAACTGAGTGAGAAAAGGGCTTTTCAGGTAAATTAATTCAGCTACTCCTGTTTATTTTTTTCTGCTCCATGACTTGCTTATTCTGATCTTCTTTGACAGGAGTATGATACTTGAACTCATTGCTTAAAAAAAAAAAAAAAGATTGGTTTATTTCTATTCTATGTTCTGGTGCGAGTGACTGCAAATGTGTAGGGTATGCTGGTGCACTACATTCACACCTAGCATCTGTGGAGGCCAGAAAAGGGTGTTGGATTCACTGGAGCTATAGGTAGTTGTGACTTACAAGGTGGGTACTGAGAACTGAATGGGGGTACTCTGCAAGAGAATCAAGTGCTCTTCTCCAATCTACCCAATCTCCCCAGCCCCACAATCGCTTTTTATTTCACTAGTGCAGGTAAAAAAAAAGAGCCTCAATGTTTCTTTGAAACTAAGAGTATTAGTCACAATGTGATGTGTAGTGACATACATACCATGTTACCAGTGCTGACATTCATTCCTGAATAATGCAGAATCTTGATTTGTGTATATATATATTTCCAGACAATCTTTTATTTATAATGAGGATTTTAGATAAAAAAATATTGTTCAGAAAAAAAACACAATAAACTATTAATGGACATTTACTTGTATGTACTTTGGGGTTGCTATCTGTAAAATGGTTTTATGTATTCTTATATAATTCTTTGTAGAACAGTGCGCTTTCTTTCTCCTTTGTCAGTTCTTGGAATCTCAGTATTTCTTAGTTTGGTCTTTCTTGTGGTTAGGAACCAGTAGAATTTTACTGAATATTAGTGTTTGTTTCCATAATGACTAGTAACATCAAAACACATACACATACAGAGAGACACACAGACAGACACACACACAGACACACATATACAGACACACACACAGACAGATACACACAGACACACACACAGACAGATATACACACAGAGACATACACACAAATACACATACACAGACACACACAGACACAGACTCACACACACTGACACACACATGTACACACACAGACATACACACACACTGACACACACACAGACAGATACACATAGACACAGACACACACAGAGAGACACACACAGACACACATAGACACATACACAGACATACACACAAATATACACACAGACACACACACAAACATACACATACAGACACACAGATACACATGCAGACATACACACAGACAGATACACACAGCCACAGCCACACACAGATACACACAGACACACACATACAGTCATACACACAAATACACAGAAACACAGACACACACAGACACACAGACACAGACACACACACACACACACACACACACACACACACGTTCTTATTAGCAATGCGAAAGTTTGAAAAGTATTAAACCCCAAGGGCTTCAAGAATGGAGATCAAGCACACTGATACTGAGCTATATTCTCAGTTCTATTAATCATCCTTAGTGCATTATTTGTTTGCATTGTTTCCCATTGAAAATTAACTAGGATATTTGCCACTTATTCCTAATTTATAATAACTTGTTTTATTATTTACTATGTGTATGGTGTTTACATGTGTATGTATATGGCAAAGTGTAAGAGTAGAGCTAAGAGGACAACGTTGTAGAGTGTCACCTCCACCTTTACATGGGCTCCAGGGAGAGAGTCTGGTCATCAGTATTGCACCATCAGACATCATTCACCTTTACCCTCGCAGCTGGGTCTAATTGTAAGAAGTCTTTAAATGTTCTGTATACAAATTTCTTATCTGATCTGTGTATTATATGTATTCTGTCTCAGTTGTGTCTTGCTTCTCCTTGATCCTAACAGTATTTTAAGATACAGAAAACTTCTAAATTATCATGATCCATTTGTTGTGTGAGGCACTGTGCATGTGAACTGATGCTCCAAGAGTTCCCTGGGAAAGGATCGGTCCACTTACAGATTCCTCTTGCCCAGGGCTTAGCACAGACTGGCTTCTTTATTCACTGATAGCTCTTAGAGATGACTATGCTCTTGGAGTTTTTCCAAATCCTTGTTCTTACTGCTATGTGCTCTTAAGAGTTAGCAATTGAACAAGACACTTAGGCTGGACCCTATTATAAGCTCCTATTGATAATGGGGGAAAGAGAAGGCCAAAGAAATCAATAGATCACCTGACATTGTCATTGCCATCTAAGGGCTTTATACAGCTGTACTCATTAATGTCATGACAGGCTATTAAGTTCGATGAAGAGAAAGGGGGCAGGGATGTTGATAATACAGCCAGAGATGCAAAGATATTCCATGGAGTCAGAAAATTAGGGTTAGAATCTCTGAGTTCCCCCTTAAGAGGTATGCAGTCAGCCTGGATACTTTGAATGTCTAACCTTCAGGTATTTTTTTCTCCTATAAAATAGAGGTGGTATTTGTGTTATTTGGTTTGGGCAGCTGCAAAAAAATACCAGAGTGGAGGGATTATAAACAACAGAATTTTATTGCTCATAGTTCTGGAGGTTGGAAAGTACAAGATCAAGTTAAATCCAGATTCATTATCTGGTAAGAACATTCCTTCCTGGTTCACCATTGGCACCTTATCTTTGTGTTCTCAGAAGGAGGAAGAAAGAAGCCAGATGACTTCAGCCCTCCAGTTTCTTCTCATGATGCTTACGTTAGTTATTAACTGAACAGAACTTAGA
Source organism: Mus pahari (assembly GCF_900095145.1). NCBI lineage: Eukaryota > Metazoa > Chordata > Mammalia > Rodentia > Muridae > Mus > Mus pahari. The sequence goes on from NC_034602.1 coordinate 42,420,158, forward strand.
ATCACTTGGTAGAGTGGCCTCTAGGAAGACCTGTGTGGTATTGTCATGCTGGAGGTGAAAGTCATGCCTACTGGGGAGGGGGGGTGCCATTCCCTGACTGACCTACTGGACTGTGTAGTTAGAGAAATGGAGTTGAGCAATAGCAAGCCTTGATGGCTTCTCTGCTGTCTGACTGTGGATATAATGAGTCCAAATGCTTCAAGCTCCTGATGCTTAGACTTCCCTGTCATGCTTGATTATATGCTCAAATAGGAAACAGACCCATTTTACATAAGTAGCCTTTATTAAAGTGTTTTATTTATCATATCAACCCGACAAAAGAAACCTTAAGATATTTTATATACAAATGAATCATCTCCCAGATGTATTTTTTTGAATACCATTATTTTGGGAATTATAATTTTGCCCTAAGTACTTTATCTGGAAGTAGGTACCAACAGTTAGATCATGGCAATAATAATAATAATAACAATAATAATAATAATAATGTGATTTAAAATGTGAAGGACCACAAAAAGAAGAGTTCCTGACATATAATAACTCTTCAACAAACCTTGGCTATTTTTATTATTTTTAATATTGGAGTTTATACTAATGATGGGACCTATGGATATCAAAATCTGCAAATTGAGATAAGCAGATGCTACAAAAATATATGAGGAGTTAGCAAGATGAAAGCATTTTGTATGTTTCCAACATTCTCAGCTTTCCTTGTTTGATTAGAGTGAAGAGAGCAGAATAGAATGTAGGACAGAGGATTTGGGGAAAGACAGAGAGAGTAAATGGAGTATTGCTTCCGTTGTGTTCAGTTCTCAGATCCTTGGCTTCCTGTTGGAGATTTGTTAGATAACAGTTGAGAATTTAGGAGGTAAAAAGGATTGCTGCTACCCATGTCTTTGCTTTATCCTCCAGAGACTCTCCTACCCAACCGTTGCCCCGGTAGGAACCTGCTGTGCCACTCTTCATGCCCCCTGCTTCTGTCCATACACCCTCAGCCAGTTCACACATGTGTAGTGGATTATACTCTCCCCACATCTGTATCCATCACCTTCAGGGCAGAATTGCAACACTATGTCAGGAGGATACAGGGTGAAAAGGTCTCACAGCAGGCCTGGCAAACTCTTGACATGCTGTTGCTCATCTAAACATCTTAGAAATTTGGGGGAAATGAACACATGCATGCAAGCTCCCACTTGCATGAAAGGAAATTCCGCTCTTCCTTAGCTGCATTTTCTCGCTTTAATGTCTCATTTCGTTTATTTCCCTTTCTTCTTGTGGCTGCTGTCTAGCAGCCAATTAATATTTTCTCTGATAAATGTTTCTTTTAAGGGTAATCTATCCTTGATGCTAAACTCAACATTTTTCTTCTAATCTCCAAAACATAAAAAAAAGAAAAAACATAAAGGTGAAAAAAAAAAGAAAAAAAGAAAAAGAAAGAAAATCTGATTCTTTCCTGGAGCCTGAAAAGGCCAGCTCCAGCTAGCTGGCTTGCATACTTGTAATTGTTCTGTCTTATTCATAACAGCACTCTCGTAAAGTCAGTTAGGATTTAATGTATATTCGTATAGGGTAAAATAGAAGTGACAAAATTTGGAATCCACATTCATATGTGGTTTTATCTAGAGAGCCATGAACTTGAAGCTGTGCTCATTGATCTCCAAGGATATTTAAATAACAAATACAAAAAGATACCTGGGACGACACAGGGTAGTCTTGTGTTGTGCTGATTAAAATTAGAGCAGGTTGCAGAGGAAACAGTGGGATATGGTGCATCCAGAATTTCAAATGACTTATGGTTTTGTTCATTTTTGGAGACAGAGTTTGACATTATCATATTTTAGTTTCTTATTCAGGAAAGAATTGTTAAAATAATTTCCAAACCAGCAGTGAGATTTTCTGCTTTTCTCCTAGTGAGAGCCTTTATTGTTCTGTTTGGATTTTGCCACAAAGCATATACTGGCAGCTGCTCCACTGGGGGTATAGATTGAGGGTGTTGGATAAGATGCATAACTTAGTTCCATGTGGCTCAATATGTGAACCGCACTGCCTTTCATCCTTAGATAAGAATGATTCATCCTAGCTGGTTATTTTATAGATTATAGGATGTAGTGCATTTATTACTTCCCCTAATGGTAGGTTGCTGACTTTATCAGTACTTTATAAAACCTGTGTTCTTCCTTGTGTTTCATTAATATACTTAGGACATTATTCCCTGACTTTCACTTCTAAGTCTGAACAGTGGCTTTAGATACATACGCCAGGCTGGGGCAGGGGGCAATCAGAGCATGCCCAGGTGGTCTGGGCAAAGGTGTGATCAGTCCTTCCAGAAGTACTGATAATTAGCATCTATCTTCTCCTCTTTGTGAGGGGACCCTGAACCCAGAGCTTCCTGTATGATCATTTTCATTCCATTACAGAAGCCTAACCTGTGTGTGCTCTCCAAGGACTCAGGCAGGTGTGAGGGTCTTCAAACCCAGTAAAAATTGGGCACAGGTGGTTTTCTACTTCAAGCCAAAGAGGAACATTCTAGGCATCTTTGCCTTCCATTTCACTCCTCTGACTTTCCGTTCGGTGAACCCAAATTAAATTTTGTTTCTACATCTCTAATGATACAAGCATTCAGGGCACAATGAAAAATAAAGGCCTTATTACTTCATAATATGTTTGGAATTGTGCATAATTATGTTTAGTTGATTAGTTGGCTATAGTAATCGCAGGACCATAGAATGAGTGAAATTAGAAATGGAAAAAGACCCACTGGGGGTCATTATCATTCTTCCTGTTAGGGCCAGAGCATGCTTTGAAATGAAGTGTGCATGTGAGCATCTTAGAATTCTTTCAGCTACATAAATGTTCAGACTGTCACACTGATCTAGGTAGAAGTAGCACTATTAAGAAGTGCGACACAGTTGGGTGTGGTATATGCCCTTAATCGAAGCCCGCTAGAAGCAGAGGAAGGCAGATATCTGAGATCTAGGACAGCCTGGTCTACAGAGAGAGGTCCCAGACAGCCAGGGCTACCCAGAGAAACCCTGTCTCAAAAACCAACCAACAAACCAGGACTCACAGTCAGAGTAATCACAGCAGAAGTACAGCAGCCATTACATGTGTTGTGGTTTGGTTTTGCTTTGTTAGGTAGAAGTTGAGGCCTGGATTCACACATGCCAGCTAACTGCCCTATCACTGAGCCACATCCCTGGGCTGCAGTAAATGCTTTGATGGAGCAACATATCTATGCCAGGCTTGTTGTTTGCACTATCTCCACTAGCAGCACAATAATCAGATATTTACTGTTCTCATGTTATATAGGAGAAAACAGTTTGAACAGTTTAAACAAAGAAAAAACAACTTGCACAATGGCCTATAGCTGCAGTCCATGAAGCTCACTGCCAGATTCTGTTCTACCACACAACCCACATCTTCTGCGCCTGGCACTGGAGAAGAATAGAATGCCCTTGGCTGCCTGGACTCTGGCTTTACTTCCCAAGAGGACTGGTATACCCTTGGCTGCACAGACAGTAGGATGGTTGCACAGCTGCGCACAGAACACAGGAAGAGAAGGGACTGTGAAGTCACCTTGAGAATACCTTGCTCCCCAGATCCAACTTCAGATACACTTCTCTGAGTCCTGCTTCTGTTCCAGACCTTGGTCCATTTAGCCCTGTGTCAGCACAACTCTTTCTGGGTCAGTTAGGTAAGAAGACCTTTAATGGTACTGTTTCCTGAGGAGTTTCCAAGCCACAAACCCCTCAGCTTCTACATTGGTCTAAGTGTTTTCCTGTCCTCACCATTTTCTGAGTTGGGCTCCATCTTAATCCCCAGCTTCTTCCAACTTACAGTTGTCCCTCTTGCCTTACTGTGTCTATAAGGGCAAGATCACTTTCTTCTTTCACCTACTCATGGTCCCATAGAACTTGGGGGTTGAAAACAAAACTCCCCAAATCAGTGGCCACAGTGGTGGCTCCACTCTGAGGAGAGTGTTGCTAAGGGTATCTGGAAGGAGTAGAATACAATTGGGAAGCCTGTCAGCTCAATTCTTCCTTTTGTGCACAGAGCCAAAGTATGGCCAAGAGACAGAGAGATGGGCCATATGTGCAGAGCATCAGGCTTTGATGATGCAGAAAAATACACCCTCCACTCAAGCTTAGGATGCCCCCACCTTCTGTAAAGGGAGTATTGCTCAGGCTCAGAACCAGTCAGTGCCAGGAGAAGTTCCTAGGTCAAAGGGAATGATCATTGTAAGAAAATCACAAAACCGAACCAAACCAAACCAAACCAAACCAAACCAAACCAAACCACACCACCAGGGAGGATTTTTCAGCTTCCCAAAGAATCCTGTTATAGTTATTATCTTTATGTTAAACTAATTTTGATATCTAGGCTTCTGGTTTTATGAGAAACCCAGACTCCTACTTCTTAAACGATCTGATGAGGAAGAGAGACTGATCAGCTCCGTGGGACTTGGGATGGTGCACTCAGGCAGGCCTTAGATCTCGGGAGCCCACTGGATATCTCAGCGTAATGAAGCTAGGGGTTGTTTGTCAGGAAGCCAAGACTGACCCAGTTTTCCCTGTGTCTCCTGTATCTCTTCAATTTCGACCTCAGAAGCCTCCCCTTTGTCGGTCTGTCAGAGGGTCAACTGCAGTGTGTGCTATGGAAATAAAGACAGACTCAGAAAAGCAAAGTTACCTGGAGCTGCAAAGGCAAAGGGGGCTGAGAGTTCAAAAGAAGCAGAGGAAGCAAAGAGCTTCCTAGTAGAAAAAAAAAGGTGGCTTCAGGTGAGTTACAGATAGAGACTGTTTGTGTGGGCGAGCTGCAGCTGGGTTAACTAGCAACAGAGCATTCTGTATAATAGAACAGGAGAGAATACTTGTTTTTTTGTTTGTTTGTTTGTTTCTTTTTTTCCTAAGCTGAATGTAGAGACAAAGAGGAGAGAAGTTGCCTGAGCTTTTGGACTCATTGTTGGGGGTTTTTGTTTGGTTTCCTGGGTTGTCACTAGGCAGAACAATGTATGCTGTAACCTCATTTACAGCAGACAGACCCCATGTGCTAACTTCTGTAGGTAGGCAGGGTCTTGCTTTTCTGGCAGACTATGACTAAAGCACAGCTATTATGTCTGGTTGAGCCAGGGTCAGTAAATTCAGATTTGTGGTGTTTAAATGCATAGTAAAGGGTAGGGATAGGTGTAAGTAGTTAGAAACACGAGCATTCTAGCATGGTGTTTACAAATATTAATGCATGCTCTCCTGGAATAGTATGAAGTAAGAGGTGGTTCTAAAGAATGCACCATGTCACAACTATAGACTACAGGCCATGGGCAGCAACCTCACATATTCAGATCTTGGAACAGAATTCCAAGTCTTAAGTGTCGCAGTCTGAAAACTGGCTTTCCATTTGTCGTGGAGGAATAATCAGTTGTTAGTTCTTTAGAATTTCATATATTGTACTTTGACCACGTTTATTTCCTTTCACCATTACTCCCAGATTTATCCCTCTCTTCTCTGACCCCCTAACTTTGGCCTCTTTCTTCTTCTTCTTCTTCTTCTTCTTCTTCTTCTTCTTCTTCTTCTTCTTCTTCTTCTTCTTCTTCTTCTTCTTTTGAAGCCCATCAAGTACATTAGTGTTGCTCATGCACTCTCTTGAATGCATGGCCTTCTATACTGGAACCTGGTCAAACAGCCCTGCAGAAGCTACACAGTTACAGAGAAACGATTCTCCTTCTCCCCATAGTTATCTGGCTAGGTGTAGGACTTCATGCTCATGCCTTTCCATGCTAAGATTTCGTTTGACTTGAGCTTACGCTGGTCTTGTGCATGCTGTCACAACTGCTATGAGTTCACATGGGCAGCTATCCTGCTGCGTCTGAAAACCACAGTTCTCCAATTGCCATCTGCTGCCTTTGGTTCATTTTCGTTCTTTGCAATGATCTCTGAGCCTTAGGAGATGAGGATGTGATACAGATGCTCTTCATTACTCTCTAAAACCTGAAGGTCTTCTTACTAATGAAAACACCACACACTTGAGTCACAGAACATGGAAAAGTCAAGCTGGTGCTCACCGGCGAGTGTTCTTCTTGCTCGCTGGACTGGAAGGTACCATGCATGGTACCTGGAGAAGAAAAAAAAATCACCAATCTTACTCAGATGTCAACTAGGTGAGCTACACCAGCCTAGCCAGTCATACCCGCCTGTATAATAGTGACTTAAATGCCATGAGGGTAACTAACCACTTTCTCACTAGATTTAAGGCCCACTCCACAAGTTGAAAATCCTACCTGGTACCTTTACACGGGTCAAGAATCTATGGCTAAATAATCATAGGCCCTAAGGGAGAATCTACTACAGTTACTTGCTAAATGGGTATAGTATTAATTGACTTCTAATGACATATCAATAATACCCTCAAATTAGGCCATTTTTCAACCTTCATTGGAGAAGCTTCTTAAGTTGTAGTAGATGGTGTCACAATACTAAAATATAATGTGTTTATTGTTTGTTTGTTTTGCAGGCTGCCCCATGAAATCGTGTGGTGGTTGTGATATATCTTGTCATGTTATTCTCAGCCAAAATGGGAATAAAAATTAAAATCATTAGCTTCTATTTGCACTATTTTCTTATGTTGCTCATTGTCAATTTCCGGAGAGGCTATGAAAATCCTGACCTCACAGGTCGAATCACCTCAGTGACGTAATGTTATCTAAAACTCTTGCAGGCATACAATGGAAGGAGTTGACTGATGAAATGAATGCAGTTGAGCCTATGAGAAAATTCTGGCTCAGAGTTCAGTTTACAAGCCCAATGAGACAACCACATGGTCTTCTAGAATTAACTGTGGAAGCTTTCACAGGAAACTGAAAATCCCACAGGAGGGGATTGTTCTCAAATTAGAAAATTTGGGCCATCTGTTAGCGTGGTATCTTTTTCACCCATGGGATAGTGTACATTAATGTAATTTGGGACAAACAGAAAATGAAAAAAAATGGATGATAATTACATCCACAGATTTTCTTTTCTATTTATCACCAATATGTGTGTGATGGCAATCAGAGGGTAGTCCTGCTGGCCTTTTTAATATGCCTCATGAAACTCTTTTTTTAAATAGCTTTATTGAGGTACAATTTACATATCATAAAACTTGCATATTATAGTTGCTCAACTCTGTGACTTTTAGGAAATTTACAGAGCAATGCAGCCAGCACCGCAATACAGCTGGCGAGCATCTTTGTCAACACAAACAGCTCCCCTGGGTCTCTCTAGACTCTCACCTCCTCCAACCCTGGTCCCTGGTGACCGCAAGATCTGCTTTCTTCCTATAAGTTTACTTTGCCAGAAGTTCTATGTAAATAATATGATATTTGCAGTCATTCATGTCTAGCTTCTTCCACTAAACCTAATACGTTTAAAGGCTCATTCATGGTGTACTTTCAGTTAACAACTCATATTCCATGTGGGAAAGTCACATTTTGCTTAGGTATGCAAATATTCATGGGATGTTTCCAGTTTTGGCCTCTTCTGAATGATGCTTTGGTAGACATATTTAGTGAGAATTGTCATAGCTCCTAAGTTGTCCTAAGGTCCCATGATCGCTATGATTCACTGCATTGCCCACATATAAAGGAACCTTATATGACTTTGCAAAAACTATTTTGTTTCGGGCGTGGTGGCGCACGCCTTTAATCCTAGCACTCGGGAGGCAGAGGCAGGCGGATTTCTGAGTTCGAGGCCAGCCTGGTCTACAGAGTGAGTTCCAGGACAGCCAGGGCTATACAGAGAAAACCTGTCTTAAAAAACAAACAAACAAACAAAAAAAACTATTTCGAAGGAAGGAAAATGGAAGAGTTCCATTTCACTCAAGGAATTATCTAGGGATAGAATTGCTTTGTTGTATGGTTGAAGAAGGATATGTTTGGGTTTACAGTTCTGGGCTACTCACTGTCCTATTGGGGAAGGCTTCTTGGGGGGAGCTTGAAGCAGCTGGTCACATTGTATCCACAGTTAGGAAGGCGTGATTTGAATGGTGTGGAGCTGACTTTTTCCTTTTTATTTAGCCAAGGACCCCAGCCCATTGAACTGTGCTGCCCGAATTTGAGGCGAGTCTTTTTAACTCACTATGGAAGTTCTCTAACAGGCACATCCACAGATTTTTCCCAAGTGATTCTAGATTCTGTCAAGTCAACAAACATGATTAGCCACATCACAGGAGGTTACTCTGGCCTCAGCAAATCTGTAAGTGACAGTTACTTCCAGATCTTAAGGGGCAAGACTAGGCTAGACACTTTGTGTTGTAATTACAGTTTAAGCAAGAGCCCAGGAAGAGAAGGTGGGGTGGCTGGAACGATTAAATGGAGGAGCTCCAGGCTCTGAACTGAAACACAAAAACTTATTAGAATCAAAGCTACCAGGATGTGCGTGGCCTTGAACAGGGTGACGGAGCATACTTGTTGTGATTGCTATCACAAAAGGTGCTGTGGATAGACGTGCTTTGTGCTGTGCTGCAGCCTGTGTCTTCTGCTATTGTGATACCAGAGAGTCACTTTAACAGGTTCCGATCTTAATCTTTTCTTTCTTTTTTTTTTTATCCCCCATGCAAGCTTTTAATATTTTCTCAAAAGCCAATCTTAATCGAACTTCTTAATCAGACTAGCTTCACTTCTTTGAAATTACTTCCCTTTGACAATATCTTAATAGTAACTAAGGCATCCATGCAGAAAATTAGAAATGTATTGTGGTTCACCTCCCAGCCTCACCCCAACAGGAAGCTGGGAATGGGGAATGGGTGCTGTTGGCTGCAGCAGAAGGTTTTGATAGAAGTGAGCAACCTAATCATGCCTGTCTTCGCCATCATATTCTCCTGTTTTCTTTGCCACCTCTCTCTCTCTCTCTCTCTCTCTCTCTCTCTCTCTCTCTCTCTCTCTCTCTCTCTCCTAACCCCTCCTTTCCTGTTTCTAGTCCTTGCAAATACTTAGCAAAAAGCTGCAAGGTAAGAGGCTGTATTGCTGGAAGAAGATATACATATTAGAACAATACATCGCTTCCGTTTGATTTAGGGAAAAAAAAAATGGCCAACCAGGTCAGGAAAATGCTGAATCATAGAAATTAAAAAAAAAATCTGGATTTGGGGAAAAAGAGCCTATTCCAATCTCGCCTTTCTGTCTCTCAGCTGAAAGCCCTGGGGACAGTGCATATCCGTAGTTTTTCCTCATTTGTTAGGTGTAGTGAATAAGCAGACTCCTCACATAGTTGTATGGTTTTGAGTAATTAGATGACATAAATTAGTGTCTGATGTAGTAAGGATTTAAAAACTGGCAATGCCAGGGCCAAGAAGTGGGAGTGGCTGGGCAGGGGAGCAGGGTGGGGGAGGGTATAGGGGACATTCCGGATAGCATTTGGAATGTAAATGAAGAAAATATCTAATAAAATAATTTTAAAAAACTGGCAATGTTAGGGGCAATAGGATAAAGTGCAAATTGTTTAAATGGTGAATATAAAAGTATCATTTAAACAGAAAGAATAAAGAAGGTGAAGTGGTTGCAAAGAACCGGTCCATATAATTTTAAGGAAGTCGCATAGTTGTGTGAGTTCTAGGAAATGTGTCACTCTCTCAGTTCATGAAACCCAGAGTTAAACGGAGCACCTAGAACATTCATCCAATGGGCCAAGCAGAGTAATTTGTTGCTTTGTGTTCCTGTCATTGACACAAAGTTCATCATCACCTTTTTGTGTGCATGAACATACATAGTGTATGTGTGTGAGACACATATGTGTGGAGGGTCTGTGGAGGCTGTAGGTGGAGGCTATAGGTAGAGGCTGTAGGTGTAGGCTATAGGTGGAGACTGTAGATGCAGGCTGTAGGTGCAGGCTATAGGTGGAGGCTGTAGGTAGAGGCTGTAGTTACAGGCTGTAGATGCAGGATGTAGGTGTAGGCCGTAGGTAAAGGTAGAGGCTGTAGATGGAGGCTGTATGTGGAGGCTATAGGTACAGGCTGTAGGTGGAGGCTGTAGGTACAGGCTGTAGGTGGAGGGTGTAGGTGTAGGTTGCAGGTGCAGGCTATAGGTAGAGGTTGTAGGTGAAGGCTGTAGGTAGAGGCTGTAAGTAAAGGCTGTAGGTGGAGGGTGGAGGTGGAGGCTGCAGGTGCAGGCTATAGGTAGAGGCTGTAGGTGAAGGCTGTAGGTAGAGGCTGTAGGTAAAGGCTGTAGGTGGAGGGTGTAGGTGGATGCTGTATGTGCAGGCTATAGGTAGAGGCTGTAGGTGAAGGTTGTGAGTGAAGGCTGTAGGTGGAGGCTGTGTGTCTTACCCAGTCACAATCTGCCTTACTTTTAGTTTTAGAAATTTTTAAAAATCTAATTTTATTTTATTTATTACTCTCTCTCATCCTCTCTCTCTTTCTCTCTCTCTCCCTGTTTCTCTCTCTCTCCCTGTTTCTCTCTCTCTCTCTCTCTCTCTCTCTCTCTCTCTCTCTCTCTCTCTCTGTGTGTGTGTTTGTGTGTGTGTATGTGTAGGTGGGTACCTGCCTTACTCATGGGGATAGGAAGATAACTGTTTTTGGTTTTTCTGTTTGATTGTTTTGTTTCCTTTTTTTTTTTTTTTTTTTTTTTTTCTTTTTTTTTTTTTTTTTTTTTTTTTTTTTTTTTCCTCCAACAATGTGAGTCCTTAGAAACAAACTCAGTTTACCAAGCTGGGCAGCCTTAGCAGAAGGCTCCTTTCCAGCTGAGTCATTAGACTGGCTCTCACCGCCTTATTTTACAAATGGATTCCACGAGGCTGAGGCTGGCTGGCCTGAGGGCTCCAGGCCATCAACTGTCTCCACCTTACAGCCGTAGGAGTGTAGGAGTGCAAGCACATGCTTGCCCTTCTGCCACTGGAGTGAGGGCTAGGATGGAACACAAGTCCTCATGGCTGGGGAACTTTCTTATTTTAAAAGAAAACATAAACAGGGCCAAAGTTTGAGTAATGGACTCAGCAGGGAATCTACAACCGGAAGCAGAAGAAGTTACAAGGTGGTCAGTAGTACTGTTTGTGTAGTGGACATTTACAGGCAGAGCATGGGAAACCAGTAACGACTTATTTGTCTACTGTTAATCCGAAGATTCACTGGAGAAAAGTTAATTCCACCATTTGGAGCCCAATTTAAAGCAAGATTTATTAAATATTAAATACTGAGCAAGAGATAGACTTTGGTCAGGACCATTTCCTGGAATTTCCCAGCCGGAATGGCCCTGAGCCATGTGTTGCAGGAGTTTATAAAGACAACCCTATAGGCCACTATACTTTACCATGAGACTTGGTTATTTTCTAAGAACTACACCTCCCAGAATTCCACGAGGTTGCCTGGTCCTTGGGCAGATGGGGCTTACAGGTTAATTTTGGGCACTACATTTATAGCAGGGTATTTGACTTATTTGGGTACGAGCTAGGGGAGAGTGTCTAGTTAAAGGTTAGCTTTTGCCATCGAAATGGCTGAACTCAAGCTTCATTTTGCTGTGCAGATCAAATTGATTTTTTGCTATATTTGCATAGTAATCCAAGACACTGGAGTTATCTCAGCCCAGCTGTCTTTCAATTAATCTTCTTGATGTAAAAGGAGTGGCATGTTCTAGACAACAGATTCATCCGATGCTTAGCTGGATGTCCATAACAATAGTTTGTAATAGCAATCATTGTGCCAATCTATACTGTGATTTTTGTTGAAAGCAGTCAAATTGACAGATTTCTTAGTGGTTATCGAGAGGATCTTTGTCCCATTTTATTCCTTTTATGTACTGTGTATGTGCAGTGTTGGACACATTGAAAGGAAGTAGAAAGTAATGAATTCCAGGATAACATCCCTGCATTTAGTGTAAGCAGGAAGCAGGCAGCATCCTCATGCAGGACAACAACTAGGGTTCTCCTTTCTGAGCCTCTCGTGCCATCATGCGCGAGGGTGTTACTGATCACTGCTATGAAGCCAACCATGAATATCAGACCCAGCTTTTGCATTGTTTTTCCTAGAGTAATTATAATCTTGAACAGATCACAAAACCAGAAGTCTTAGGACCTAGGCTTGCCTATTTTGTTGATGGAGTAGTTTTAAAGGGGAACACTTACTTGTCCAGTAATGTCAAGGTCAATTTTGATTAAGAGAGGAATCAAGATGAAAAGAAAAATGAACAAGATAGCTCATTGAAAATTGAATTGAAGGGCTGTGGCAGGGCAAGAGAAAGCCGAGAAAAGTAATGGCTTACTTCCCAACCCCCTCAACCTCATCCTCTTTCCTCTGGTCTTTCCTTCCTGTTTAGCCTATCTTATGCATCGAGAATCAGAGGAGTGCCTGCTTAAGGTCTTGGTGAGTAACAGGTACGAAGGAGCCCAGAGATTCAAGGATCTTAACACCTACCAAAGGAAAGAAACCAAGCTTCCCCATCCAAAGGAAGTATCTTCAGGAGGGGAGCTTGTTAAGTCAGAGAATCAAAAATGCAGCAAGTCAGAAGTCACAACTTCAAACAAAGCCGCTATGGTGTGTACATAAGGGAAATTGGTGGCAGGGGCCAACTTTTATCTTGGTGATGAGCAGATGAGAAACACTTCATGGACTTTCATTTAATGGGGGAGAGAGAGCAGAAAGTGAGAGAGAGAGGCTATTGCAAGAGGGGGGAGAGAGAGGGGGAGGGAGAGAAAGAGAGAGAACTCTATGTCCTGTTTAGCGTCTTCTTTTACCCTAACCTTTGTTTTGTTTGTTTGTTGTTTTTGAAATATCTGTACTTTGCCTGAATGAAAGAAGAGTGAGAAGGAGGGGGAAGGAGGGGGAGGGGAGGAGGAGAAGGAGGAGGAGGAGGAGGAGGAGGAGGAGGAGTAATTTTGGTTTATTCTAGGAATCTAGTTACACCAAAAGGCAGAATGAGTGGTGCTCAACCTTGTCATCATGCAGAGAAGTGAAGAGCTCAAATCCTTACACACTGGACATTACGTTGAAGAGTTTAGTAGTTAAGGAAGGATGATTTGGGTCAAACAAATAGAAATCCTTGGTTAGTATTTATCCAGTTCTAGTCTGGGTTTGAATCGAAGAAGTTGTCTAAATGATAAGCCAGCCTGCCTCCATCTTGGGCTTGAAAGTCATCTTATTTACTAAAGACAAACTAGGTTCAATCCTGTCTATGATTAAATTTTTTCTCTCAAGGATTGGGTTATGCCCTTTCTTGTAACCTTAATTGCATACAGTTCTGTTCTGTGTGTTCAAGGACATAAGGACATGGCAATCACAATGTCTTGTTATGACACCTTGCAAACATGCCTTTGTTTCAGAATGTTTATTTGACCAACTTGTTTTGTTTGTTTGTTTGTTTGTTTGTTTTTCGAGACAGGTGTAGCCCTGGCTGTCCTGGAACTCACTTTGAAGACTAGGCTGGCCTCGAACTCAGAAATCTGCCTTCCTCTGCCTCCCAAGTGCTGGGATTAAAGGCGTGCGCCACCACCGCCCAGTTGATATGACCAACTTGTTATGTTTATGTTCTGCATCTGTGATCCTGCTGCTTACCTGTCTGCCAAATACCCTATTTGCAAATCGCTTACTCTTGAGTTATAAAATCCTATTTTCCCCAAGTCCAATGCTAATCTTGTGAACTGCACCTTAGGGAAAGAAAGCCCAAGTACACAAAGAAAGCTTGCTTTTATTATTTTGGCCATGGTTTAAGTTGGAGATCTTCCTTCTTACACATTCCAGATTAACATAATCTAGCTGACCCCTCCATCTCCACCCCCTTTTTATCTTTAGCGGGAGACAAGAGACTTCTTGTCTTTGGGGTTGTTGTAAAAAAGGGCTAAACCAGTTTGGTGAAAGGATTTGGATCATGTAATGCCTATCCTGCCTTGATTGCTTCCCATCCCATCCCTTACCAAATTTTATGACAAAAGGAAAAGCTTAAGATGAAAGAAAATGGTTAAACCTGTCTTTGACCTGAGTATTGTGAGCTGAAGTCTGAATGTATCTTTAATGCTATTTGCAGAGCAACCTGGCTGAATATCTGTTTTTCTGATATTTCCCAACTCTTCAGATTAGCTGTAGTTCATGAGTGGAATGTCTGTGAAGAGAGAAAGAAGGGCTGCAAATGGGTATTGTTTTATGGATTTTTTTAATTTATATATATTTCATGTGTCTATGTTTGTATGCCACTTACATGTGGGTTTTTGTGGTGAGTACATGAGAGTATTGGATTCTTTGGAGTGGGAGTTACAGGTGGTTATGAACCACCCAGTGTGTATGCTGGGAATTGAACTATGGTTTTCTGGAAGATCATCAAGTGTCATATCTATTGAGTCATCTCTGGAGTCTTGGACTGTCCGTTCCTGATCTGGAAACTCACAACACTCTTGAACAAACTCGAGCTTGTCATACAAGCCTCTGGAATTGGGAGTTGTCCTGACCTACAATGGTACTCACTAGTATGGGAACTAATTCCTACTCACTTAGAGAAGCATGGCTTTCTCTACCTGCTATAGTAAGCAAAACCCAGGATCCCAAAGTATGTCCTGTGATGTGCTAGAATACACTGAGGTGTAGACAATAGATTTGACTCCAAACTAAGGTCTTCACAACCTCCTTTTATCCCATTTTTCTCTCATCACCTTCTACCCTGTAGCATGTAGGTTTGTCTATACCACTTTGTGTTCCTGGCCATTCGCATGCATGCACCAGCCCAGGAGCTACCTTGGATCTTCAAATAGAAAACACACATATATCCCAGTTGTTCTTAAAATACTTTGACTAGCTCAATGACTGGGCACTCCTAAATCTTCCCCTGCTACCCCAGGCCTAAGAGGCCACTTCCCCGGAAACTCTCATGGCTTCTCCGCTACTGCATCCCCTTCCCTTCTCTCTGGACAGGCCTTGTCAAGTTCCCTCTTAGTCTGGTAGCATCAGCTCACATCCATGCTTTGATGACCCCAAACAGGCTTAACCTGGGTGTCAGAGTCTTCATTTCAGAAGCTTCTTTGTCCTGTGAAACTTTAACGATACCTGCTCTGCTCTTCTCCTAATCTGTCTTTTGTCATCTGTCAGAGTGCCCGATAGGACCCTTACAGTAGATGAGGAGAGATATTGAAGTGGGAAACACTGGGTGTCCTTGAGTTTGTCAGAGGTTCTCTCTCCTGCCTCAGGTTAGGAGGGTCAGTGGCTTCTGGGTTCTGGTCTTCTGAACTAGAAGAAGAAGATTCACAGACAATGGGAGGATGAGTGCAGAAAGGAATTTCCAATAGGCTTATAGATGAGACTTAAGATGAAGAAGGTAAAGCTCTCATGTAGCAGGAGCAGGAATCTGTAAATAGTCTATGGGATTTCTACAGGGCTGATAGCAGAGACTTGGTGGAGGCAAGGGAAATGCAGAGTCGGGTGGTGATGGTGGCACTCAGTCGAGTTGATCCAACCATGAGGAATCAATGTGCTTCCTTTCAGTTTCTGTCCTGTCCTTATGTACAGCTGCCAGGCAGGGATGCACACTTAGGGGACCTGGGAAGGAGAAAACACACCCACACCTGGAACTAAAACTCCCTTCTGATGCTCCTGTCTCAGACCAGCACAGAACCAAGAACATTTATTTCCTGGTTAAGGTAACGAAACTGGAAGTTCTGCTCCTGAAGTTGGGCAACCGGTCTTTGTCTCCTGTTCTACCAGTGTGATACTATCCTACCTTTACATTGTCAAAGACAAACTATCGTCAAGATATTAATCTTATTCATATAAGTTAGAATCGGAAGCAGATGCATTGGGCACAGAATCCAGGACTTTGTGAATGTTGGACAAATACTCTACTACTGAGCTACATTCCCAGGCCTCCACTTGTTAAATCTTAAGGCAAAGTTTCCCTAAATTGCTCAGATGGACCATGAACTTGAAGTCTTTCTGCCTCAGCTTCCAAGTAAATAGAGATTATAGTTATGAACTATCATGCCTGACTGCTTGGTCTCCCTTTTTTTTTTACTTTTAAATTTTATTTATTTTTGTGTGTTTGGGAATTTTGCCTACATGTATATCTATGCATCATGTGCATGCATGATGTCTGAGGAGGCCAGAAGAGGGTGTTTAGATCCCTTGGGACTGGAACTACAGATGGTTGTGAGCTCCTGTGTGCATATTAGGAACAAACTTGGGTCCTTTGAAAGAGCAGTCAATGCTTGTAATTGCTGAGCTATCTTCTCAGGCTTCTATTCTCCTTTTTATCAGATCATTTATATGGTAGAAACTTTAAAAAAAAATGGGAGAGCAGTTCTTTACCTTTTTGTGTTTTTTTTTTTTTCTGAGAGGGTCCCTTTATATAGCTCTGGGATTTCCTGGAACTCTATATGTGTAGACCAGCCTGGCTTCAAACTCACAGAGATTAGCCTGCTTCTGACTCACAAGTGCTGGGATTAAAGGTGTTTGCCACCACATCCAGCTTTTTTTTTTTTTTTTTAATATAATGTTCCGTGTTGTTCCACAAAGTGCAGAGCCAGTTATCTGCTTCTATTTTGATCCTGGCAAGAAACTTGTGCTCCAAGCATGCTGATCATTTATGAGGCACCTTTTGGTGGGAGACATGGATTGCTGCTTTCTTAGTCAATATAGTACCAATACTTGTTGGGTGTGCCACATAATCTGGGCTTCCTCTACCCAGCGGTTATTAACCCCAGTGCCAAATCCATAGCAACTCAAATTTCCAGATATGTGTCTCTCTCTGTGCCTTTTTAATTTTAATTTTTTATTTTTTAATTCTATACTTAGCAGAAAGGGAAATAACAGAGAAAGTGACTTTTTAAAAAGTACAGGTTGAAGAGTCTGGCTAGGGATACGATTTTCTACCCCTTTGGCAACTGTGCTATATACAAAGACCAGAAGGCAGAACTACCAAGTGAATGCAAGTATGTATTCTGAAAAGGGGCTATTGATTTCTCTGACACCCTGGCAAGTTAAAATATAAAGGAAAACATGGGAAGTTCTTTGGCAGATGGCTTCTACAATAAAAATGTGTCCTCACTAGAGTGATAGTAGACTGTATGTTCAAGTGGATGATAAATACTGAAAAAGAGGGGGCAACTTGGGCTTGCATTGCGGTTTTGCTGATGTATGACAGTGTCTGCACGCAGCTCCCTGCCTCTTCTTCTTTATAAATGTTCCACCCTCCTAAATGAGTCTCCCTTTTACTTTCCTCTCAAAAGGCTCTATGACCCTGAGGTGTCTTCTCAAAGGCTCCATGAATGGGGCCTTTTAGTTCTCCATTTTATGACTTTGAATGAAGGCCTTGCTTCCACTTGACCATGGTAGAAAGGGAAGGGATTGTGGGTTGGTAACTGCTTAACCACATGACATAAAGGACATCTGTCCTACAAGCATACTGCTTTAATATATATATATATATATATATATATATATATATATATATATATATATTAAAGTAGACAAGGAAGGACCAGACAGAAGAAGGGCATGACTCTCTCTGGCATGTTCGCAAATGATTGGCACCTCGATGTGACATTATTACTCAGTGCGTTTTTGCTGCCATTCAAAAACAGTTGTTTCTAGTGTTCAGCTTGAACAGTAGGCCTGTGTGGGTTATGCTTCCTGTCTTCTGGCTGGCTGGAGAGGAATGTACATAACCTGCTTTGAGAAGTAGTAGTGGTCAGGGTCTGTTGCTGGTCTGAAGAATCTCTGTACTCTTCATGTGGTCTCATTTTGAGAAAGACTCTTTCCCTCTCCTGATATATAATATGTACATATCACAAATGTAAATGAAGGTGTATCACAGCCTCAGTCACCACATATTTGGAATAAATCTTAGGAGAAATATGCGAGTAAAGAAATATGCACATGTGACACTATATATGGCAAACTCGATGGGCAAAGAACCTCTCCTGTGTCTCCAGATTTTTCTAAATTACTCCATGATTCCCGGGGGCTCAGCTACACACAGCAGAAGAGTAGACGCATTGTGGACATTTGAAAGCTAAGGTACAGAACTGGGCTAAGGCAATTTTGCTCTCTGAGCGAAGAAAAGAATCATAGTGCAGGCCAGGAAAATAATTTTGGAAACTCAGTTAATTGTGAAAGGGAGGCTGAGCCAGAGTGTAGTTAGAGATACAAAGGGAACACTGTTTCCTTCTGTAAGTGATTTCCCATATGTACCGTGGGGCCAACCCTAGCAGGTGACTTCAGAGCTCTGGAAAGATTTAACCACACAGGAATAAATCTTGCAACCACATTTGGGGGAAAATGCAAAGTATAACCTTTAAAAATAAAACCCCGTGGCTGTCACATTTAAAGACTGAAAGCTCAAAAAAGCAAGGCTTGTTTGTACCAACCACAAAGGCCGGGGACCCGTGGTTTTACTGCATTTCTCATCCCAGGAAAATATTTACACTTGGAGGAGATGATGCATTTTTAACTATAAAAGCCTACATAGCATATTTGTGAGAGTCTTGCAAATAAAAAATGGTTTTATCCCCTAGCCTGACAAAACTGACAGTTCTGCTTAAGTCGTCAAAACCAGGGGAAGAAATCGGACTATCTTTTAAGTTCCCGAAGCTTTTTTATTCTTAACCGTCATGTGTACAGGCGATCCCGTGATATCAAAAGGTCTTTAGTGAGTGCACTCTTGCATTTTGCTGCAACATCCAGGATCCCAAAGTTCTTGGAGGGCCAGATATACATTACATTGATGAGAGGAGAAAATAAAGCCAGAGAGAAAAATTAAAAAAAAAAAAAAAAAAAAAGGCTATAGTGTAGTAAACCAGAAACAAATAGAATGAACTTGCACCATAGAGAAATAAGGAGAACTTAGAGGAATTTCACAGTGCTTGACACTTAATCATCAATAATGTAATTATTGGAAAGCAATCAGTTTTTTATTTAGAAAAAAAGTTTGTTTAGAAGAAAAAAAGGGGGGGCTAGTATAGACTAAATATTATCCATATTTGTTAGCCATCATGCCCAAAAAGAAAGTTCATATTTTTAGCTGAAGTCTTGAGGCTTCCAAAATATCAGAGGCAGAAATAAAACAAAAGCTGCACACAAGCTGGAGAAAGAGATCCAAAAATGGACGCGCCAACACTCACTAGTATTTTGTCTTTCCAGAATAAACATCTGCATGCCCTCAATTAGAAGGGGCTCAGGATGTCCTCAGTAGTCCTCCACATCACTTCTCATTTCCAATTTGTCTCTCTGTAGCATCCCAGGAGAGTTTCATGGCAAGCCACATAAAGAATCCTTCCTTCCTTCCTTCCTTCCTTCCTTCCTTCCTTCCTCCCTTCCTCCCTTCCTCCCTTCCTCCCTCCCTCCCTCTATCCCTCCCTCCCTCCTTTTCTTCCTTTCCTTTCCTTTCCTTTCCTTTCCTTTCCTTTCCTTTCCTTTCCTTTCCTTTCCTTTCCTTTCCTTTCCTTTCCTTTCCTTTCNTTCCTTTCCTTTCCTTTCCTTTCCTTTCCTTTCCTTTCCTTTCCTTTCCTTTCCTTTCCTTTCCTTTCCTTTCCTTTCCTTTCCTTTCTTTCTTATATATAAGAATACTGTGTCTGTATTTACACCTATATAACAGAAGGGGTATCATAGTCCATCAAAGATGGTTGTGAACCAATCTACAGTTGCTGGGAATTGAACTCAGAACCTCTAGGAAAGCAGCCCAGTGCTCTTAATTGTTGAGTCATCTCTCTAGCCCTGTGCTGTGGGACTGGATATTTAGATAAAGGAGTGGAGATTGGGCTGAAATTTTACCTTTACTTTAGTTTGACTGTGTCCCCAATGTGCACTGAAATTTAACCCTAACTCGACAGTGTGGACAGGGAATCTTTAATAAGTGACTAGGCCACCAGTGTGGTGCTGTTATCGTTAGATTGCTGCCATTATCATGAGAGTCGCTTGGCTATCATGGAACACACTCTGGATAAAGAGCTGACTTCTGCACTGTTTCTAAGCTGTGTTCTGGCTCTTGCCCTTTCTTGCCATTTGCCAGGATTGTACCCTTGGACTTCGCAGCTTCCGGGACCTTGAGCTGAATGCTTTTCTATGGTTTATTTATTACTCAATTTCAACAGTTTTATTACAGCAAAGGAATGGAATAAAATATTCACTTTTCTAGAATTTTTACTAAACTTGAAAATGAAATTGACATAAAATAGACCAGCCAATGAAAAGCATTCAGGTTTTTACATGTGCATATGGAGACAATGAAATGGAGACCCAAGTAGTCACCAGACCCCATGCTTATGCAACAAGTTGAACAAAGCATGACAATTAAAAGAAGACCAAACTTCTGTATTTCTGCATGTATATTTCTCTGAGCTTTCCCTTCCTGAGATTTTGTGACAAGAACTTCTCTTCTGTCATTGGTTAGGCAAGTTCCTTTTACATGGGAGCTTCCTAGACTATGTGATGATGAGCTTGCCTCTTTTCTCATGATGCAGAGAGGCCAGGACATCCTTTTTGTTTCTGTTGTTCTTACAGTGCCTCTGCTCTAAATAATCCTCATGTCACAGTGGTCTATTTGATGTGGCTTCGGATAGCTTGTGGCAACAATACTCTTTGGAATATGAAAATGGTTGAATTCAAGGCTTTGGTGCTTGTTTTACTTTAAGATCATGATGTGGTTGAAACATACTAACCCCACATTTGATAGCTTGGCATCTGACATAATAGCACTGGCTGAAGGCTTAGATTTATCTTCAAAGCCAAATTTCTCCACTTATGGGAATCATCAAACCTAGGATGGTTTCTCTGACAAACAAAGCCCTTAGCTACCTGTTTGTGGTTGATATCCAAACAAATGTCCCTGCCTCTTACATGTCCAGAAAAGAAAGGTACGAATTGCAGGTGGAAAACGGTATTTCAGTTGCCTTCCCAATCAAAATGGCCAGGACAAAGTTAGTGAGCGTTCCCCTTACTGTCTGAGTACCACTAAGATAGAGGGAGAACACTAAACACCAGATTTTAAGGTATGAAAAATGAAGACATGGCTAAGAGCAACCACAAAGTTCAGACATTTGTTGGATTCTACCTTTGAAATCTTGCCATGGTTTTGTGATATCCATGTTACAACTTTACTTTGATTCACAATCGTATAGTAATATATTATATGTTTGCCCTGCAAATGTCTTTATGAAGGAAAATTTCTGCCATGGTGGTGGATAGAGAACTGGCATCACTTCCTGAATTAAACACAGCCAGAAAACCAAACATGGGAAACAGGTCATTTTACGCAATTATCTTTCACCTTTATGTGGCTACACCATTTTTTCTGGTTTCCAACACCCACATTTCCTTCAGACTTTGATCTTCTCTGCCAAGTGGAAGAGAGGCTTCTGCTAGAGTTAGATACACCATTCATGCTCTCAAACATCTCTAACTTCCTCCCACCTTTCTACATTTCATCTTCTGGCCCATAAAACACTTATTTCTCGTGCCATGTTTAGTGTTTACCAGTGTAGTTTGGTCAGGCATACATCTGCCACCACTATAAGCTTTATACTGTCATCAGAACCTTTGCTCTCCCACCCCCTAGTTCTGATCATTGATTTTTTGGTTTCTTTTTTGCTATGAATTTTGCTTATTGTGTATAAAGACTGTAATATAAGCTATCATTAATGAGAATGCAAACTTGTAAAACCCACATACAGAATGAGGATAACATAATCTCCCATAACTACTTGAAGTAGACAGATCATAGTGCATGTTCAGATGCTACAAATAGACATATTAAGCTGAGGGCTGGTAGGCTGTTGGGAGTTATGAGTTAATTCAGAGTTCTCCATTACCTGGAATGAATTACCTTCAGAAGATGGCAACATCTCCTGTGTACCAAACTGGATGGAGTGCCAAGACTGAGCAGCTGAGGTTTTCTATGGAGTCTGCTGAGGAACATCCTTGATGTCTGTGTCCTAAACTGAAAAACTTCCTATCTACTACATGCAGTGCCTTCAGATGACTGCACTCCCCACTGAGGCCTACTGGACTCTGAGCAGCAATGGGGCTTGCTCAGATAGTTTCCCCTTCTCTCTCCATCTCTAGTTGCTTTCTCTATTCTGGTCTTGGAAAGTGTTAAAATAAATGGCAACAAAACCTTCAGGAAAACTAGATACCCCTCTACCACTTTCACACTCTTCCTCATTAAACCTGAAGAAATTCATGGGATGATACTAAAACAGAGATCATTTTAATTTTTCTGTCTGACTTAGTCTTTCACCTGTGTCCACTTTAGGAAAACACTCCTTCCCGTGTTTTTCCCAAGAAAACACCATCTAACGTAGTTGACTTTTCACAGAATCCTTAAGTTTTTACTTCAACTGCCCAGCTGATAAGCCACATTTTTGTTAAAGTTTCCTGTAGCTCTCAACACGGTCACCAACCAAGCTTCTAGCACATGAAGTCTTGAAGGATAAACTATTTCCAAATGTAGCATCGGGGAGCTTTAATCAGTAGACTTGAAGAAGACTTGGACCCAGACCCTGTGCTTAGGGTCGCTGCTTTTCTTGGCTCACTGTTGTTGTTTCTAGCTTTTCTCATGGGCATATCCTCCATGTGGTTGATGAACTGATGCTTTCAGGGGATGGGAGGCCAAGGAAAGACTTGTAACACTTAAACTGAGCCTGGCACATTCAGAGAAGTTGTAAAGGAATGCAGAAGACAGCCAACTAAACACATTTTAAACAAGTGCTAAGGTTTAACCAAGGGGCATCACCAAGACAATGGAAACACGAGGCAAAGGATCCCACCTACTGGGGGAATTCAAACTTAAAAGTATGTTCAATAGTTCATGGAAGGTAAGAAAAAAGTTAACCAAACTAAGAGTGAAGCAAGGTCCAAACAAGGCTGAAAAAGAACTTGGAGGATGAGAAAGATGAAAAACAAAATAAAGTCCCCAAACTGGATACAGCTTTTTTGATGAAACCCCCAAGGTGCATGTGAATAGAACACAGGGGAACAAGCCCAGCCATCTTGGCTGACCTCTGGAAGCTTGACCTTCCAGGGCAATCTGTGGTTTAGATACAGGGAACGCACTACAGAAAAATTACACTGGATGGAAACACACGACTGGAAAAAGGAGTCCATCTGGAGCTTTTAGGGCTGAATCCATTTCTATTGACTGGGAATAGAGAAGAGTCCACTGCAATGAAGGAAAATTGAAAGCTTCACGACACACAAAGGAACATAAAGTTAGCTCAGGTTAGATGTGGGTAGCCTATGGCAGGTAGAGAGGGATTTGAATATCATCGCAGACCTGGGACAGCCTCTGAGTATGGATGCAAGATGGAAAATTCAGGGCAGGGTCTCTTCTATCGCCACAAGCTTCAAAGCTATAATGCTTTTCCAATCTGCTTTGTCTGTGCTGTTCTGTTTGCCAGGAGTGTAGCTCAGTTGGTAGAGTGCTTGCCTAGTTTACAGAGTCCCAGGTTCAATCCCCAGCACCTTGGAAACCTGGGTGTGGTGGCTCACACCAGTGACCCCAGCACTGGGAAAGTGAAGGCAAAGAGTGTCAATAACTGGAGGTCACCCTCATCTGTTTAGTGATTTCAAGGGACATAAGAGACCCTTATAAAAGAAATCTACTTTATTATTTGCAAAATGTTTCTTTTTCGGTCCTGGTTTTCCACTGTATTTGCCCCAGTTCCACCCTTTCAATGTTTCCTTTCCAGATCTGGAGAGAAACAGTGCTTTGTTTACGGTGAGCAGACAACCCTTTTGAAGTCCTAAACTCTGACTCTATGTGAGATTAATAATCAAAGATGCTCTCAATGTGTAAACACTGTGGGATTTAAGCAGATTAGCAGCAGTCTAGTCCTGGGGCATATAACACACCTGCTCATTGTCACAAACAGTCTGGAAATAAAACCAGTTTGTCCTCTACAGCTAGGCCTTTGAACTTGAACATTCTTTTTCTTCCGGTATTTAGTGCTGGAAGAACTGTGCCTCTTTACATTTTGCCCCCTAGGCGCCTACTTGCCTCACCCTAATCCCAGCTCAGTTTAACACGTCTTCAGATACTCTGTAGGAATACAAGGCGTGGATTGTATTGGGAAAAGAGTATTACTAAGAGGGCGACCTGAGTTTCCAGCGCTGTGTGTGCGAGTAATATATCTGATGAATCTGTGGCACAGAGATAAGGAGAAGGGAGCCCCTGGCAGCTGCACTGTGAATAAAGTCCTGCACTGTCCTACTGTTAGAACTTGATATCGCAGCTGTGGGCGTTTGTTGGAAGGTCCTCAAAAGGAATTCCAAGGCTCTGTCTCCACTCACTGCCTTTTAGAGTGAGAGCTTTAAGGCCGGAGTTGCTGTTGAAGTCGTTTCTGTCATTGCTTGTATGCCACTGTGAGCATCAGCCTGTCTACATCTTGAACGGTAGACTGTTGTTTGTTTGAAAATTATTCCCTAGTAAGTCCTTAATTATACAGCACTCTGGTCTTTGTCCTTGTCTCTTATGCGAAATGGTGAGTGATGCAATGCTGTTGGTTTTTTGCTTCCCTTATGCTGGATCTTGTGCTGCATGTGCAGTCTTCAATACAGAAATGGGAAATAATGTAATTGAATCTACCAGAGCCTGCCAGCTGTTAGCTCACATGAACCTTCACTTCCGGGGTAGTTATCTGGCCCAGTACGTAAGAAAGGTAGAACTAAACCCTGAAGTTCTCTTACTGGAAGAACATTCTAGATAGCTTTAAAATTCTTATGTTTTATTTTATCAGTGTTTTGCCTGCGTGTATTACTGCAGACCATTTATATGTCTGGTACTTAGGGAAGCAAAAAGAGGGCATCTGCCTCTAGAGTTTGAAAGAGTTGTGACCTGTCATATAGGTGCTGGGAACTTAACTCAGGGTCTCTGAACAAGAAACCAGTGCTCTTAACTGCTGAGTCATCTCTCCAGCCCCTGTCCTAGTTAGCTGTAATTGGCAAGTCGATTTTGCCTAGAGTATCCGTTGATGGATTGTCCATCTTTCTGTGTAGTGATGGCCTAAGGTGCTAATTGATGTTGGAAGAGCCAGCCTACTCTGGGTGGTATCATTCCCTGGGCAAGTGGACCTGGGCTGTATAAGAAAGCTAGGGAACACGTGCTTGTGAGCTAGTTACTAAGCTGCATTCTCAGAGGTTCCTCTTATAACTCTCCTCTTATAATTCTTGGTCAGAAGAAACAGGTCCTCCCCCAACTTTCTGCCTGAGTTCATGCTCTGACTTCTTTTACCTATAGACTGTGACCTTGAAGTATAGCCAAATGAATTTCCTTCTGGAATTTCCTTTTTTTTTTTTGTCATTGTGTTGGTCACAGCAATGGGATAAAAATGGAACTGAAGGAACGTATGATATTAATATGCACTCCTTGCCTGTTCCACAAGAGTTATGTGCATGCGTGCACATGTGTGCACACAAACACATACACTCCTCCTTTTATGTGTCTGTACTCACTTATAAACATCTATTCAAAACACAGGCTTGGGCAGACAGTGAATGTATTACATGGGTTCAGTTGACCCATAAATGACTTGGGGGTTAGGGATGCCAAGTTCTTAAAGTAGCAGAAAATTTTAATTATAACCTCTGCCTCCCTAGCAACTTAACTAAGTAATGTTCTTTTAACCAAAAGCTTTATTTGCAACAACAACAACAACAACAACAACAGCACCAACAGCACCAACAGCAACAAACCAATCTGTGATTAGATATAGTTGCCTTCCTGAAAATTGAGCAACATCTGTGAGAAATTTTTTTTTTGCTTTTGCTGTGATTCGCAGTTTCTTGGGAGAAGAGTGGCTCATGAGGGGGCAGTTTATTTCACAAGGTGTTTTCAGTGGACACTCGCGACGTGTGCTGCCTCTGCAGTAGCAACAGAAGGAAACAGAAATGATAACACTGGTATAGTGCACGCTGTAGTTAGTTTTATGCTGCTGTGATTTATTGCTGCGTCTGTATTTCTGTTTCCATTTCCGTGACGGTGATGGTGCCTGTATTTCAATAGGTGGGTTGGGACAGCTATTCTTGGTTGTCATGATGAGTCTATCTGGAACTCACTAAAACTCAAGTGGCTGAGTATACTTGAAAGGACATTTTTTAGTTAAATCATTTGAAGTGGTTGACTCACCCTTAATCTGGATCTTTTGAGGAAGGATGATCCACCTTTTATCTGGGACACTACTTCTAGCAGCAGCCTACACAGAAAGACATGGAAAAAAGGCATTTCTTTCTTCTTGCCTCCTTGCCCTCAGTCTTGGTGGCAAGTTCATTCCTTGCCTGGCATTAGAACCTAATTCTTCAGGACTCTGGCATATATGGAAGACCAATGAAGACTTCTAGACTTTTGGACTAAACAACTACTTACTGGATTCTTGGACTTTCCATTGATCGTCATTGTTAGATTAGCTGGACCTCAGCCTGTAATATACACAGCGAGAGACCTGACTGTATTGGTTGGTGGATTTTCACTTTTTACAATAGATTAATATAAATTGTATGGTAATGGTGATAAAGTAGATTTTTGTCCATATAGGATTTTTTTGTGCTATATGTTTCCCTTAGTTTCCTTTTCAGTGTTTCAAAGATGTGCAATTCATTTGTAAGCTTTTTCAAATTATAGGAATTCTCCCCAATAAAAGCAAAAGTATTTACATCTGAGTAAAGTTGTGGCAAATTCATGTTGATCATAGTTAACTAAAATATAACACACACACACAGAGAGAGAGAGAGAGAGAGAGAGAGAGAGAGAGAGAGAGAGAGAGAAGAGAGAGAGAGAGAGAGAGAGAGAGAGAGAGAGAGAGAGAGAGAGAGAATTTTGTTTGTAAGAAACAAGAAGCCCAAGTTTCTGAACCTTAAGGGAATTCACAGGTCCTCCCAACATCTCTCTTCTGTTTGTTCTGCATATCCCAAAGCCAGTCCTCTTTATGTCTATGAAATGCCTGTGGAACTCCTCACTGAAGCATAGCAGAAAGGGTACGGATATTATATATATAATTATAATATATATTACCAATATAATATATACATATATAATGAGATATATATATATATATATGATATATATATATATATATCTTCAGTAGAAGGGGAAACATCTTTCAGAAACAGGTGGGCTTTCTCTAGCATTTCAATGTTTGAATTGAACGTCAAGCCCAAGTCTGATCCCATTCTCATAACCAATGAAATGAGATATGGAGATGAACAGAAACGAGTCCCTGGAGCTAGTGAGTTATTGGGTGGGACTCTGCATCAGCTTTTCCAGAAGCAGTTAGGCTGCATAGAGCAAGCAAAAGTCAGATTCTATTAGTAAGAGGCAGGTTAACTAAATCGTGGGTAGCTCAGCTGAGCAAATGCCTCTGTTCCATGTTCTTAGAAATGAACCTCTATGCATCACAATAAATAGAATTCTCATAACTGAAGATTACCATTATTGGTTTCCTTCCTGCAACCATATTTTGACAGACTCTGTCTACGAAGAAACCAAGAATATCATTATAACTAATTTGGTCATGCATTTTCATGCATGAGAAACTGGTATTATCACAATAAGTTTATGTAATTCCAGCCTAAAGCAATAAAGTCGATGCTTGAGATAGCCTGGAAGACCTTATTGAAAATAGATTCACTGTTGCAATTAGAATTATTGAAAAATGAGAAATAGCACATGGTTTGCAGGAGTCGCTGGGGCTGCTTAGAAAGCACCTTGGTGCTAGTGTCTTCTTAGGTCAGGGTTGGCCAGCTCATACAGAATATCAGGATGAATAATCCACTGTACCAACATCTGCAAGGTGTCCCTATCTCACTTCTTGCCTCACTGTGCTCTCTTCCACTTTCTTCTTCATTTCCATGTTTCTCAGTTGACAGCATCTCACTGATGGAGACCCACTGCTGACTCCTGTGAGCCGAACTGCCAATTTCCTGACAACGCAGATAGGATTTGCTCTAAAGAACCATTTCTTAACAGGTTCATTTCCCCTGTATCCTTTCTTTTCCACTACCTCTGGTGGGTGGTGGGCTAAAAGGGAAGTTAAAGCGTATAAGAACCACCGTTAAAAATAGGTTTTGAAAAGAACTGAAGTTCCATGCTTGCCTGTTACAGTCTTGTTCCGTGCTATAGTACAAGTCTCTTTCTGCTTAGGCATTACTAGAACATTGATATCTTCTAGTAGAGTCTGTGTCTCTAGTCAGAGGATGGGAGAATGGTGACCCATGCTTGAGTCAAGAGTCAGGGTGTAATCAGGCTTTACTGAAACATGACAGAAGCTGTGTATTGACTTCACTGCACAGGACACAGTCCTAGGACCATATGTGTGCCAGAGAACTAACAAGAAATGCTATAAAGTGGGTCCAGATAGAAAAAGGAAGGTGATTGGCTTTGACGTCTGTGTACCTTTGTTATAAATAAAAAAAAAAAATAAATGTTTACTTACAACCCCTCTCTTCTGCATACATATACAAGAACGGGAAAAAAAAAATCAGTTTCTGAACCTCAGGAATTCCAGTAAGAGGTCAACATTTATGAAGCCAAATATTTACTTTAAAACAAGAGAGTTTGTTTTACAGTTTAGGAAACAGAATATTTGGGGAAGGGGGAATAAAATATGGAGTGTAAAAAATTAATTAATTAATAACAAAGAAGGGATATAGGGGGTAACGCTCATGGGTTATGAAGCTTTGCCAGCCCAGGCTCCATCCAGATTTCTGTCTGGTCATTAATTTATAGAGATGAGTATAAACTATCCTGATAGCCCATACCTCCTCCAACCAAGCTGTCATGATGGCTGTATCCCTATACTCCATAAACCAAATTCAACCAATCCCTCACTAAATTGCTTCTGGCAGGTGTTGGGACACAGCAATAAGAAAAGAAACACACAACTTTTTTTTTTTTTTTTTTTTTTTTTTTTTTTAGCATTTCCCAGGGTACAGAGTGCTCTTAGTTACTGATAATGTAAGTAACTGATTTGCCTTCATCCTAAAAAGCAGGTACTGGTTGGTGGCTCTTGTGAGCAGAAGGGAAGACAGCAGGATCCCAGAAAGATTAATGTGAGATTGTTTAGTCAATAGGTTAGCATTGTAGTCCAGTGGTGAATCGTGTGCAAGGGCTGAGTTTGCACTATAAAAATCCAACCTAACCCAAAACAAAACAAAACAGAACAACAACAACAACAACAACAACAACAGAAAAAACCCCTTCAAATTCCACATTCAAAACTATTGGCTATGGTGGGCTCAGATTGTAGATATCTTGTTAGTAACTGGTAGGGAGTAAAACTGGGAAGTAGAGAACAGGGTCATTTAAAAAAATGGTCTTCATAAAGCACAAATCTTGAAGTGAGGTGGTGGGGATCTAAAGGTCAGCAAACTTCAGTCACTGTTTCTGGATGAAGTAATGGAGTTTGAATTCTTTTGTTCTAAAGAAAGCAGAGAAGTGCTATTGCTGGCTTGCTCCACTTTTGCTTCCCATTCACCAACTGTTACATTCATTGTGGAGAATGCTTTTCAAGCTCCTGTATAGATTTCTTTAATTAGTGCATCCATTTGTTTGACATATATATATATATATATATATATATATATATATATATATATTCATTTAATTCTTTTAAATAGGAAGACTCTAGATTTTTTTCTCAGACATTTCAGCTATCTCTGTATTATTGGATTCCATTCTAGGGTGCTGGTGCTGGGGTATGGGTGAGGTTGTGCCATATGTTTTGTGCTGCTTTGCTACATTTTACACATCCATTGACATGGGTTTGTTTAAATTCCTCTTGTCCATGGCTATGGATATTGTGCTTTCTGTAACTCTTCCTAGAAGAATGTTTGCATGAAATTTAGCTAGAGGTGTTGGTAAAACTTGATGTTGATTACTGCATGAGTAGTTGAAGCGATCTTGTCTTGGCTCTGTGAACAAGACCAATGGAAAGATATTCAGTGCTCTATGATTGACAGAATTAATATTGTGAAAATGGTGGCACTACCAAAATTGAGTTATAAATTTCAAGGAGTACCTATGAAAATTCCAATATTATATTTCACAAGTTCAGAAAAACAATATAAGGATTCATATGGAGCCAAATAAAGATCATGAATAGCCAAAACAGTTCTAACCAGGAAGGACACTACTGGAGATATTACCCAACATTAAATTACATGTATAGAGCTGTGGTAATAAGACAGCCTAGTGCTGGCATAAAAATGGAGAAGATCAATATTATGGAGGACCAGGAAACAAAACAGCACATCTATTTCTGCTTAAGTTTTGAAAAGGGGGCAAAAACATATATTAGTAAAAGTCTCTTTTACACATGCTGTTACAAAGCCGGGTTTCTGCCTGCAGGAGAATGACATAGATTTTTATATCTTACCTTGTACAAAAACCAATTCAAAATGGATCAAAGACCTTAATTTAAAAAGTGAAACTTAAATTTAGGGGACAACTTTCAGGATACTAGGTAAAGAAAGAAATTTCTGAATAGAACATCAGTAGCACAGGAATGAACTCCGAGAATCATCAGATGGGACAACATGAAAAATCTGAAGTTTCTGTACAGCAAATCACCAGGGTTAATAGCCCACAGAATGAGAGAATATCTCTAACACCCACCATATATCCAATAACAGGCTAATATCTAACAATTAAATATTGCAGAAAAACAAAACTGCCAACCAATAAATAAAAAATGAAATGAAAAGATAGTTGTTTTTTTTTTAAAGAAACACAAATGACCAATAATTATTTTAAAAGTATTCAAGGAAATACAAATTAAATATACTTTGAGACACCACCCTACTCCAGTCAGTATGACTGCCATGAAAAAAATGTAACAATAAATGTTGGAGAGAATGTGAAGATAAAGGAGACATTGATTACTCACTGCTTGTGGGAGTGTAAAATTAATACAGCGATGAATAAATCAATTCTAAAATTTCTCAAAAAGTTAAAAATAGAACTACTATAAGACCCAACTACTTCTCTCCTGAGCATACAGAGTACTCTATGCCCGACCATAGAGAAATTTACCCTCCATATTTACTTCTACTTTATTCACTATAGCAAAGAATTAGAATAGCTGTCCATATATAGACAAATGAATAATGAGAATGTTATATATAATGACTTTAGAGTGAATATTATTCATATATATGTAAATACTATTCAGTGTTAAAGAAAAGCATAATCACAAAAACTGCAGGGAAATGGATGGACTTAGCATGTATAATATTGAAGGAGGCCACATAATCTCAGAAAGGAAAAAAAAGTATGCTCTGTCTCCTATGAAGAATCTAGGCGATAACACTTGTATGTGTATACAAGCAGATACACATGTGGGTGCAGTCTAACATGTGGAAAGGAAAACAAGAAAGCATACATGCAAAGGGATGAGGAATGGCTGAAGACTGGCAATGGGCAGGAATGGAGAAAGAGGCTGTAGAGCTGATGGTTTTTCTAGTTCTAAGTCTGTTATGGGGTTTTCATTTTCTTCCTTAGGTAAGTTCACGAGGTTATAGTAGACAGTGAAAAACACAAAGCAAAACCCCACAGCTTCTGTTTCAAAGGGGTACTCTAACTGTGTCGAAGTACACTGAGTTGTACAATCTTTGGGTGTGGTTAATTTCAATGTGTGACCTACTTTTATTTTTAATCATTTCTATGACAAAGAATGAACGTACAAACAAAAGTAGAGAGTAGAGGAAGCAAGCAATTTTGCTTCTCTGAAATGTGGCTGAAAAGGCATGTTTTAGAGCCAGATGAGCCGTAGCTCAGAAATCACTAGTAGAGTGAAGTCTCTAAAGGCAAGAAGGATAGAGAAGCTATGGGTAGCAATGGAAGGTACTGGTAGACAGGCAGGAAGAAAGTGCTAGGATACCTAAGGGGTGTGTGTGTGTGTGTGTGTGTGTGTGTGTGTGTGTGTGTGTGTGTGTGTG
>NC_034602.1:42452025-42461455 GCF_900095145.1 Mus pahari
GTGTCTCTAGCTGCATATGTAGCAGAAGATGGCCTAATTGGCCATCACTGGGAAGAGAGGCCCCTTGTTCTTGCAAACTTTCTATGACCCAGCACAAGGGAAGGCCTGGGCCAAGTAGTGGGAGTGGGTGGGTAGGGGAGCAGGGGTGGGGGGGGGGCTATAGGGAACTTTCAGGATAGCATTTGAAATGTAAATAAAGAAAATAATAATAAAAAAAGAAAAAGAAAAAAAAAAAGAAAAATCTAAGCCTACAGTGGTCCATGGGTTTCTTGGCGTCCTCAAGTCCATTTCAGGGTCCACAAGGTCAAAATCACGTTTGTAATTATAATAACATGATTTTCTTTCATTCTCATCTCTCATGCCTCTGTGAGGATACCGTAGTTTTTTTTTTTTTTTTTTTTAAGAGGCAGCACACTGAACAAGAAGCAAACATGCATCAAGCTGTTTCAACTAGATTGACATGGTGAGCCTCGGAAAAATGTAAAATGTGGAATTTTCTTACTATATTTTTGAATTATATGTTTTCTAAATAATTACATTATTTATATCAACAGTCTTTTCATTACTATTTATTTTGAGATAGAGTCTCAGTAGGTAGCACAAGGCTGACCAGGAACTGACCATGTAGCCCTGGCTGGCTTGAAGCATTCCATCCTCCTGCCTCAGTCTCCTGAGTGCTGAGCTTGTGGGCACTGGGCACAGTTTTCATTATTGTAAATGAAGTCAGCAGAACAGTTAAAAAAAAAAACCCTTAGGTTCAATTTCCAATTCATTATATTCTCAGTAACGTTTGTGAGTATAAGGAGTCTGTACTGAAAAGCAGGAGACCGATCTGTGGGATGATCTCCTCAGAACTGAGGAAGAAGAGTTATGCATTTAGGGGGAAAATAACTTTAGAGACTGTTAAAGAACTTTGGAGAAGGGTGTTGCTTTGTCTAGAGAGGAACCTGGGTTAGCCTAAGGAGCCAGGAGGGACTGCTACACACCAGAAACCCTGAGATACTCGATTTTCTGGTTTAACCCATTTGTGAGCCTAAATAATTGCAACACCGCCATCTAGTGCTTCATAATGAAAAGATTTAACACCCCCACCCCCAAATTTCGTTTATACAGATTGTTCCAGAACTGATTTTTTTTTTTTGATTAAATAGCTCCACCTGCTTTGCTGATGTTTATGTCTCCAAGTATGTAATTTTGAGTGCCTTAAGAGTCTCCTCATCCTCTGTGCATATTTAAGTACTTTCATCTTAGGGTTAGCATTTCCTCTTCCCCTCTTTATGTCCTTGTCCTTGAACAGTTCAGTTCAGAGTTGCAGAAATGGAGCAAGTTACTTTTCCTTGCTCAATTCATTTCTCCACAAGAAGGTTTTAAAATAAACTTTTAATTGTGGATTGTGTTTGTCTTAAAGAAAAGTTGAAATGTTAGTTCAGAGAGTCCTGAAGGTTATCCCTCCCACACTGTGTCCCTGGCAGCGACAATGCACGTCCTGTGCTGCGCCCATTCATGTCCATTGGTAGAAATAACCCATAGTTAGACAGGTGGCCATGCACTTTCAGAAATAGAGGCCTAGAGGAACAAGGCAAGACAGACTTAGAGCTTGGGTTGTTATCATACCCCTCCACTGTCATATCAGAAGCCAGAAAACCATAAGCCAATGAACACCCTCCTCCCCAAACACACACGTACAAGCGCACACAGAAATGGGGAGCAGTTGCTTAGGGGGATACTCTAGAAGAATTTTGTAACTAACAAGCCTTGCCCATGTGCTACATTAACAGAGAAAAGATTAACTTGTTTATAACCTAGGGTGATCCAAGTCTGTTAAGAACAATGGAGAGAACTGAGAGAAGAAAGCCCAATCCTTATGTTAGACATGACCTGGAGGCTTTCACAACTGTGGCCACTTGAGGTGGGTCCTCCAGCCTTAAGATCTTCTTTTTCTTTTTTTTTCCCATTTGTTTGCTCTCTGAGGCTCTGGTGTGGAGTGAGAGGTCACCAGTCTCCACAGCTGCTAAGCTCCTCTGGTAAAAGTCTGGAACTCAAGTTAGCTCCTGTTATCGGACTTGGTGATTCTACCCCTGTAGCCATGGCTTTCCCTGTGGGGTTCAGATGGGGAGCAGCCACTGCTGCATATCAAGGAGAAGGTAGGAGTAGATGCTTCTCCAACATCTGGGCTGGAAAGCATCCTGGTGGGTTCTGTATTCCTCGGGAGGTGGGTGAAGTGAAAGAGAAAAACAAGAAGAAAACTGCAAATCCTATATATATGAAACTTTCTCTTTTTAGAAGCCACAGCATTTCCTCTCCGTCCTCTGACACAAGAAGGGGTGACTAAGGGGTCAGGACAGGACACAGCTGCCTTCCACTCAATCTGGGCTATCAGAAAACCAGTTTATGTTGATCAGCTCCTTTCATGATTAGGTTCTTGAACAAATTTGCCAAGTGTTTAAAAAAGACGTTTCCCCACAACGGACTAGAAAAATATTGAGTAAGTTCCTCCCAAGAACTCTTCATTACTTGGGAAATGAGCTCTGCTCTATTCCAAGTGAGCCAGAGCTTAGCGCTATCTTGAACATGTCACCCATTTCCTGGGTAGTTCATAAGAGAGGAATAATGAACATTTAGGTAAGAACAGGTGAGCTTCATGTCTTAGCTCCAGTCTCTGTCCTCTACAGATGAACACATGAAGTGATGATATGCTCCACCGGCCACCCCCACACATAATCTGTTATCTGCAAAACAGAAAACTTGGATTTACTTTTCTAAAATGCATTGTCCTGTGACACAACGAAGAAATCTTTTCTTCTTCATTGTTTGTTGATTCTGATTGTGTGTATTACATTCAATCTCAGAAGAAGTTCGCCCTCTTTCTTTTCCTCCCAGTTCCATCCCTTTTCCCCCAAGGTCCACTCCTCCTCCATTTCCTTCAGAAAGGAGCGGGTCTCCCAGGGATATCAGCCAAACATGGCATATCAAGTTGCCTTAAGACCTCCCCTCATATTAAGGGTGGACAAAGCATCCTAGGAGGAGAAGAAGTGTCCCAAGAGTAGGCAAGAGTCAAAGGACAGGAGTCTCATGAGACTAAGCTGCATAACCATAATATTTATACGGTGGGCCTAGGTCAGAGTCACGAAGGCTCCCTTTTTGTCATTTCAGGCTCTGTGAGCCTCTGTGAGCCCTGCTTAGTTGATTCTCTGGGTTTGCAATGAAGGATTCGTAACAGCAGCCACCACAGTGAAAATGTGTAAGTGGCCACAGAAGTGCGTGGTGAAACCCTGAGTTAAACAAAGGTGAAAGGTTTCTTGCTGTAGCTTTCTATGATGGCAAGCTGTGAGGCTTAAGCAACTAAAATGTGTCCTCTGATTGTCCCAGAAGCTAGCACTAGCCATTTGAAGATGCAATTAGCTAAGTTTTGCTGGGGTTAGGGAACGGCTCTGATCAGGAAATACCAGGTGTCCTCCTACGAAGAAGGAAGTTTGGACACAGAAAGGGACACACGTGAACACCACGTGACAAGTATTTAAATTGGAGTGACGTAGCTGTAAGTGAAGAAACACCAAGGTTCAATGTCCACCACCAGGGGACACTGAGAAGAGCCAGAAAGGCTTGCGTAGTTAACGGCTCTTGTAGCAGCGGGGCTCTGCTGACACCTCAAGTTTGAGCTGCTCTTTTAAAAGAAGGCACAGAGATCAGATTTCTGTGATTCCTCCTCATTGCACGGAACTTACAGGAACTGCCACATAAACAGAAACAGGTCAGTCAATTAAATAATTCCTGATTGTATACAGGCTTGGCTGCCCACCAGGGGTTATGTGGAAGGCTGGGAAGCTACACAGGACGCCGGAACTGGTCATTTTACCTAAAGTTTAAAGAATTTGAATGGGGGACATTTTCTAGGAAGTGACAGAGGACAGGTTTATCCCTGCAGAGACAAAGCAGCTGCTTTGGTGCCCAGCTTTTGATTCCAGACCTGCAAAGGAGACCGGGAACCTCAGCTGCTCTTGCTATGACTGCCATAGGCAAGACGTTTCCATGGGAGGACGAGTGCTATGATGTAACGGTCCTTTGAAAGGATCACTGAGAATGCTTTGGTCAGCAGGGATACTGTGCCACATCTCCACTGAATGGTCTTCACCTCTAGGTAATTTCTACCTGGTCAGGCGGATTACAGAAAGGGAGTCCCGCTCTCAGGGCAAAGGAAATGATTTTTGTTCTATTTCTTTTTGGAAGGGAGGCCCATCAGCTCAGGGAATAAATGTCATTTCTTCAGAATAGAACGAGTAGGGCTAGTTTCTACAAGCATAGAGCATTGTGGTTATGATGATGGGCTCTGGAGCTAGACTTTATAGATGTAGGACCCAGACCTACTTCTTCCTACTTTGGTGAATTTGGCAAATTATTTACTCCCCCTTTCTAAAAACCTTCATGTTTTGTGTATGTGGGTGCTTTGCCTACAGACATGTCTAGGTACCATTTGCGTGCCTCTGCCTGAAGATCTTCTGGAACTGGAGCTCCCGACACCTGTGGGCCATCATGTGAATGCTGGGAACTAACCCCTAACAGTCACTATTATTTTTGTCCATGGATCTATTTTTCTTCCCTTTTCTTCTTGTTGTTAAAAAGAAAGGAACAGAATTTGAGCAAATGAAATTTAACAGAGTTTATGTGAGTAAAGAGTATATCCTGGAAGAGTACATATTCAGAAAGCTCCACCTAGCAGCTGGAGCAGACAGCGATTATAAGCAGATGAAGGAAGTGACAGAGCAAATTCACTGGATGGACATAGATCAACAGTTGCCTTCCTTGAACATGGCATACAGTTCAGAGCCTCTGATTGACTGACAGCCTGGCTTCTAAGATTGCCAGAATCTTTGTTAGTTTAGTTTCCTTAGACAGGGATGTTACACCCACAGACCTCTCAACACTTTTGGTTATTGCACATAATCCAGTCCAAGGCAAAACTGATCAGAATTCTGGCAGGGATGGGCAAGGACTCACAAGATCCACTCTTAGTTGAAGCACTACATGGAGTCAGAGCTTCGAAGAGATGTAGAATCAGTTTTCTTCAGAAGATAAGCTACCTGAAAGGTTGCCCATGTATACATATGACTGATACTTATTGGACTCCTAGGAGCTGTATATATATATATATATATATATATATATATATATATATATATATATATATATATGCTATGTACTGAAGAAGAGAACATGAGTTTAAGAGAAATATAATGGAGCCATGGGAAAAAGATGGATATAAGCAAAATATATTATACTCTACTGTGACTTTTAAAAAATAAATAAAAACCATTTTAAAAAGAAATTACCCTGAGGTTGTAGTTATTTAATTTAAGATAGATTTCAATTCACTTTATTAAGAAAGAGCTTTGGGTGAAATTTTATTGATTTCAAGTCTTCTTAGTTAGCCTATTAGTTTTGAAAACCTACTGAAACCTTGGCATTGCTACCTGGTCATTACTCGAATGAGCTCATTTGGTTTCAGTGTGAGCTTCAGAAGTCATAATGTCAAATTAATTAGATGATTCTTTATGCCTTAAAATTTTTAGGTTTTTTTTTTATTTTATCTTATGTGTATGAATGTTTTTCCTGCATGGGGGTGTGTACAGGAACCACATGCATGCCTGGTGCCCAGGGATAGTAAGAGGGCATTTGGATTCCCCAGAATTGGAGTTACAGATGTTTGTGAGCAATGATGTGGAAGCTGTGAACTTAAACCCATTTCTCCAGCTCCTCTGTGCTCTCTTTCAAACATTTTTACTATTTTAACCACAGTGAGGCCACTTGATATGCCAAGGACACTATATTTGAGACTCTTTTTTTTTTTTGTCTTTTTTATTAGATATTTATTTTATATACATTTCAAATGTTATCCCCTTTCCTAGTTCCCCCTCTGAAAATTCCATATTCCCTCCCCCCATTCCCCTGCTCTTCAACCTACCCACTCTCGCTTTCCGGTTCTGGCATTCCCCTATACTGGGGCATAGACCCTTCACAGGACTAAAGACCTCTCCTCCCAGTGATGACTGACTAGGCCATCCTCTGCTACATATGCATCTAGAGCCATGTGTGCCACCATGTGTTTTCTTTGATAGGTGATTTAGTTCCAGGGAGCTCTGGGGGTACTGGTTAATTCATATTGTTGTTCCTCCTATGGGACTGCAAACCCCTTCAGCTCCTTGGGTATTTTCTCTAGCTCCTTCATTGGGGACCCTGTGCTCCGTCCAATGGATGGCTTAGAGCATCCACTTCTGTATTTGGCAGGCACTGGCAGAGCCTCTCAGGAGACAGCTTTATCAGGCTCCTGTCAGCAAGCTCTTGTTGGCATCCACAATAGTTTCTGGGTTTCATGGTTGTTTATGGGATGGATCCCCATGTGGGGCAGTCACTCAATGGTCATTCTTTCAGTCTCTGCTCTGAACTTTGTCTCGGTAACTCCTTCCATGGGTATTTTGTTTCCTCTTCTAAGAAGGAATGAAGTATCCACATTTTGGTCTTCCTTCTTCTTGAGTTTGATGTGTTTTGCAAATCGTATCTAGGGTATTCAGAGCTTCTGGGCTAATACCCAGTTATCAGTGAGTGCATATCATGAGTGTTATTTTGTGATTGGGTTATATCACTTAGGATGATATCCTCCAGATCTATTCATTTATCTAAGAATTTCATGAATTCACTGTTTTTAATAGCTGTGTAGTACTCCATTGTGTAAATGTACCACATTTTTTTTTCTGTATCCATTCCTCAGTTGAGGGACATCTGGGTTCTTTCCAGCTTCTTGCTATTATAAATATGGCTGCTAGGAACATAATGGAGCATGTGTCCTAATTACACTTTGGAGCATCTTCTGGGTATATGCCCAGGAGTGGTACTGCTGGAGTTTCCAGTAGTACTATGTCCAATTTTCTGAGGGACCACCAAACTAATTTCCAGAGTGGTTATAACTGCTTGCATTCGCACCAACAATGGAGGAGTGTTTCTCTTTCTCCACATCCTTGCAAGCATCTGCTGTCCCCTGAGTTTTTCATCTTAGCCCTTCAGAGTGGTGTGAGGTGGAATCTCAAGGTTGTTTTGATTTGCATTTCCCTGATAATTAAGGGTGTTGAACATGTTTTCAGGTGCTTCTCAGTCATTTGGTGTTCCTCAGTTGAGAATTCTTTGTTTAGCTCTGTACCCCATTTTTACTAGAGTTATTTGGTTTTCTGGAGTGTATCTTCCAGAGTTTTTTTTTTTTTTTAATATATATTGGATATTAGACTCCTATTGGATTTAGGATTGGTAAATCTGTTGGTTGCCTTTTTGTCTTATTGACAGTGTCCTTTGCCTTATAGAAGCTTTGCAATTGTATGAGGTCTCATTAGTCGATTCTTGATCTTACAGTACAAGCCATGTGCACGTTTTGTTCAGGAATTTTTCCCCTGTGCCCATATCTTCAAGGCTCTTTTCCACTTTCTCCTCTATAAGTTTCAGTGTCTCTGGTTTTATGTGGAGTTCTTTTTTCCACTTAGACTTTAGCTTTGTACAAGGAGATGAGAATGTATCAATTCACATTCTTCTACATGCTAACTGCCAGTTGAGCCAGCATCATTTGTTGAAAATGCTGTCTTTTTTCCCCTGGATGGTTTGAGCTCCTTTGTCAAAGATCAAGTGACAACAGTTTTTTTTTTTTTTTTTTTAATCGCAATTGCTCTGTAGTACAGCTTGAGGTCAGGGATGGTGATTCCACCAGAGGTTCTTTTATTGTTGAGAATAGTTTTTGCTATCCTTTTGTTATTTCAGATGAATTTGCAAATTGCCCTTTCTAACTCTGTGTAGAATTGAGTTGGAATATTGATGGGAATTGCATTGAATCTGTAGATTGCTTTTAGCATGACAGCCACTTTTACTATATTAATACTGCCAATCCATGAGCATGGGAGATCTTTCCATCATTGATTTCTTTCTTCAGGGACTTGAAGTTCTTATCATACAGATCTTTCACTTCCTTAGTTAGAGTCACACCAAGGTATTTTATATTATTTGTGACTATTTTGAAGGGTGTTATTTCCCTAATTTCTTTCTCAGCCTGTTTATCCTTTGTGTAGAGAAAGACCACGGATTTGTTCGAGTTAAATTTATATCCAGCTACTGCACTAAAGTTGTTATCAGGTTTAGGAGTTCTCGGGTGGACTTTTTGGTTTCATTTATATATACTATCATATCATCTGCACATAGTGATATTTTGACTTCTTCCTTTCCAAATTGTATTCTTTTGATCTCCTTTTGTTGTCTAATTGCTCTGGCTAGGACTTCAAATACTATATTGAATAGGTGGGGAGAGAGTTGACAGCCTTGTCTAGTCCCTGATTTTAGTGGGATTGCTTTGAGTTTCTCTCCATTTACTTTGATGTTGGCTACTGGTTTGCTGTATATTGCTTTTATTAGGTTTAGGTATGGGCCTTGAATTCCCGATCTTTCCAAGACTTTTATCATGAATGGGTGTTGGACTTTGTCAAATATTTTCTCAGCATGTAGTGAGATGATCATGTGGTTTTTGTCTTTCAGTTTGTTTAAATAGTGGATTACACTGATGGATTTCTGTATATTGAACCATCCTTGCATCCCTGGGATGAAGCCTACTTGATCATGAGGGAAGATAATTTTGATGTGTTCATGGATTCAGTTTGCAAGAATTTTATTGATATTTTTGCATTGATATACATACAGTCTGAAGTTCCCTTTCTTTGTTGGATCTTTGTGTGGTTTAGGTATCAGAGCAATTGTGGCATCATAGAACGAATTGGGTAGAGTACCTTCTTTTTCTATTTTGTGGAATAGTTTGAGGTGTATTGGAATTAGGTCTTCTTTGAAGGTATGATAGAACTCTACACTAAACCCATCAGGTCCTGGGCTTTTTTTGGTTGGGAGATTATAAATGACGGTTTCTACTTCTTTAGGGTATATGGATCGGTTCAGATCATTAATCGGATCCTTAGTTAACCTTGGTACCTGGTATCTTTCTAGAAAATTGTCCATTTCTTTTATTTATTTATTTATTTATTTATTTATTTATTTATTTATTTATTTATTTTTACCTTACATGTCATAAATGTTTTATTACTTCCTTCCTTTCTTTTTTTTTATTATTTTCTTTATTTACATTTCAAATACTATCCTGAAAGTTCCCTATACCCCCCTCCCCTGACCCTGCTCCTCTACCCACCCACTCCCACTACTTGGCCCAGGCCTTCCCTTGTGCTGGGACATATAAAATTTGCTAGACCAAGGGGCCTCTCTTCCCAGTGATGGCCGATTAGGCCATCTTCTGCTACATATGTAGCTAGAGACACAAGCTCAGGGGGTACTGGTTAGTTCATATTGTTGTTCCACCTACAGGGTTGTAGCCCCCTTCAGTTCCTTGGGTACTTTCTCTAGC
>NC_034602.1:42462390-42490942 GCF_900095145.1 Mus pahari
TTTTTGAATTTCTGGAGTCCAGCTTCTTGAGCTCTTTGTATAAATTGGATATTAGTCCTCTATCAGATTTAGGGTTGGTAAAAATCCTTTCCCAATTTGTTGGTGGCCTTTTTGTCTTGTTGACAGTGTCTTTTGCCTTACAGAACCTTTGCAATTTTATGAGGTCGCATTTGTCAATTCTTGATTTTACAGCACAAGCCATTGGTTTTCTGTTGAAAAATTGAAAATTGTCCATTTCACCCAGGTTTTCCAGTTTTGTTGAGTTTAGGCTTTTGTAGTAGGATCTAATGATTTTTTGTTTTTTTTTTGGATTTCATCAGATTCTGTTGTTATGTCTCCCTTTTCATTTCTGATTTTGTTAATTGGGATACTATCCCTGTGCCCTCTAATTAGTCTGGCTATAAGTTTATCAGTCTTGTTGATTTTCTCAAAGAACCAACTCCTGGTTTGGCTGATTTCAGTCCCGAGTTTGATTATTTCCTTCCCTCTACTCCTCTCATGTGAATTTGCTTCCTTTTGTTTTAGAGTTTTTAGGTGTGCTGTTAAGCTGCTAGTGTATGCTCTCTCCAGTTCCTTTTTGGAGGCACTCAGAGCTATGAGTTTTTCTCTTAAGATTGCTTTCACTATGTACCATAAGTTTGGGTATGTTGTGGCTTTATTGTCATTAAACTATAAAAAGTTTTTAATTTCTATTTTTTCTTCCTTGATCAAGTTATCATTGAGTAGAGTGTTGTTCAGCTTCCACATGTATATGTGCTTTGTATTATGTTGTTATTGAAGATCAGCCTTAGTCTGTGGGGATCTGATAGGATTCATGGGGTTATTTCAATATTTTTGTAGCTGTTGAGACCTGTTTTGTGACTGATTATATTGTCATTTTTGGAGAAGGTACCATGAGGTGCTCAGAAGAAGGTATATCCTTTTGTTTTAGGATAAAATATTCTATAGATATCTGTTAAATCTATTTGTTTCATAACTTCTCTTAGTTTTACTGTGTCTCTGTTTAGTTTCTATTTCCAGGATCTATCCACTGATGGGAGTGAGGTGTTGAAATCTCCCACTATTATGTGTGCTTTGAGCTTTACTAAACTTTCTTCAATGAATGTGAATGCCCTTGCATTTGGAGCATATATTTTTAGAATTGAGAGTTCATCTTGGTAGATTTTACGTTTGCTGAGTCTGAAGTGTTCCTCCTTGTCTTTTTTGATATCTTTAGGTTGAAAGTGGATTTTGTTTAGTATTAGAATGGCTACTCCAGCTTGTTTCTTGGGACCATATTCTTGTAAAATTATTTTCCAGCATTTTACTCTGAGGTTATGTCTGTTTTGTCCCTGAGGTAGGTTTCCTGTATGTAGCAAAATGATGGATCCTGTTTATGTAGCCAGTCTCTTAGTCTATGTCTCTTCATTGGGGGATTGAGTCTATTGATATTAAGAGATATTAAGGAAAACTAATTGTTGCTTCCTGTTATTTTTGTTGTTAGAGTTGGGATTCTGTTCATGTGGCTATCTTCTTTTAGGTTTGTTGAAATATTACTTACTTGCTATTTCTAGGGCATAGTTTCCCTCCTTGTGTTGGAGTTTTCCCTTTATTATCCTTTGAAGGGCTGGATTCATGGAAAGACATTGTATAAATTTAGTTTTGTCTTGGAATACTTTGGTTTATCCACTTATGGTAATTGATTGTTTTGCTGGGTATAGTAGCCTGGGCTGGCATTTGTGTCCTCTTAGGGCATGTATGACATCTCTCCAGGCTTTCACAGTCTCTGATGAGAAGTCTGGTGTAATTTTAATAGGTCTCCCTTTATATGTTACTTCACCTTTTCCCCCTACTGATTTTAATATTCTATCTTTGTTTAGTGCATTTGGTGTTTTGATTATTATGTGTTGGGAGGAATTTCCTTTATGGTCCAGTCTATTTGGAGTTCTGTAGGCTTCTTGTATGTTCATGGGCATCTTTTTCTTTAGGTTAGGGAAGTTTTCTGGATGTTTTGAGTTGGGATCTTTTTGCATTTTTCATTTTCTTTTATTGTTATGTCCATATTTTCTATGTAATCTTTTGCACCCGAGATTCTCTCTTCCATCTCTTGTATTCTGTTGGTGATGCTTGCATCTATGGCTCCTGATTTCTTTCCTAGGATTTCTATTTCCAGAGTTGTCTCACTTTGTATTTTCTTTATTGTTTCTACTTCCATTATTACATCCTGAATGGTTTTGTTCTATTCATTCAACTATTTGGTTGTGTTTTCCTCTAATTCTTGAAGGGATTTTTTTTGTGTTTCCTCCTCAAGGGCTTCTAGCTGTTTACCTGTGTTCTGTAATTCTTTAAGGGATTTTTGTGTTTCCTCCTTAAGGGCTTCTACATGTTTAGCTGTGTTCTCCTATATTTCTTTAAGGGGTTTATTAATGTCCTTCTTAAAATCCTCTACCAGCATCATAAGATATGATGTCAAATTTGAATATTGCATTTCCAGTGTGTTGGGGTGTTCAGGACTCACTGTTATGGGAGTACTGGGTTCTGATGATTTCAAGTAGTCTTGATTTCTTTTTTTATTTTATTTTATTAGATATTTTCTTCATTT
Organism: Mus pahari; assembly: GCF_900095145.1. NCBI lineage: Eukaryota > Metazoa > Chordata > Mammalia > Rodentia > Muridae > Mus > Mus pahari. The sequence goes on from NC_034602.1 coordinate 42,464,972, forward strand.
ACATTTCAAATGCTATCCCGAATGTCCCCTATACGTTCCCCCCACCCTGCTCCCATGCCCACTCACTCCCACTTCTTGGCCCTGGCATTCCCCTCTATGGGGCATATAAAGTTTGCAAGACCAAGGGGCCTCTCTTCCCAATGATCGCTGAATACACCATCTTCTGCTACATATACAGCTAGTGACACGAGCTCTGGGGGTACTGGTTAGTTCATATTGTTGTTCTACCTATAGGGTTGCAGACCCCTTCAGCTCCTTGGGTACTTTCTCTAGCTCCTCCATTGGAGGCCCTGTGTTCCATCCAATAGCTGACTGTGAGCATCCACTTCAACATGTGGATACTTCATTTCTCCTTAGAACAGGGAACAAAATACCCATAAAATGAGTATCAGAGACAAAGTTTTGAGCTAAGATGAAAGGTAGTCCAGAGACTACCCCACCCGAGGATCCATCCCATCATCAGCCACCAAACCCAGACACTATTGCACATGCCAGAAAGATTCCGCTGAAGGGACCCTGATATAGCTGCTATGTGAGGCTATGCCAGTACCTGACAAACACAGAAGTGAACGCTCATAGCCTTGATTTCTATTGGTAAGATTCTTGTGTTTGCCTTTCACCATCTGGTAATCTCTGGTGTTAGATGTTCTTGTTGTCTCTGGCTGGAGCTTGTTCTTCCTGTGAGTCTGTAAGCTTGTGTCAGCACTCCTGGGAGACCAGCTCTTTCTTGGTAAGACCAGTGCACAGAGGGCTGAGGAAGAGCCCCACCTCCTGTTGCAGATGGAGGCCTGTAGGACCCTGTCCCAGCTGCTTTGCTGCTTCTGCAGCTTGTGCACTCCTGAGTGGACCTGCCTTAGAGAGGAAATGTTGATCTCCTCTGAGTTCTGGGGTCAGAGCACTCCCTGGGGGCAAGCTCTCCTCTGGCACAGAAGGTACACAGAGGACTGAGGATCAGCTCCACCTCCTGGCTGCAGATGTAGGCCCGTAGGACCCTGTCCCAGCTGCTCTGCTGCTTCTGAGGCCTCTTCTCTCCTGAGTAGACCTGCCTTAGAGAGAGAAAATGGCAATCTCACCTGAGTCCCAGGGTCAAAGCACTCCCTGGTGGCAAGCTCTTTTCTGGCAGGGAAGGCACCTATTTGAGACTCTTTGTGTGCATATAACCTATTGGGAAGAGCATGACTGTAGCCATTACAAAATAGTGATAAGGAATTAAGGAGTATTCTCCTTAACGAGAATACTTATGAAAAAACTTATCAAACTCAACCAATTTAAAGTTTAGGCAATAAAGATAGTCCAGCAGTATAAAAGTCCATCTGGTCTTGGTGTTTGGGGCATGTTGGCAGTTAAGATTCAGAGTCACTACAAAATTATCTTATTAAAAAAGTTATCTACTTTTGTAGTTACCTTGGCAATATAGCTAAAGTTCACTTAGAGAACTCCTAAAAATACAGACTAAAACTTGTTTATTCCAAAAATACCTTCTTTAAATTTTTTGGTTATTTTATGTGTATGGATATTTGTCCTGTTTATTTATCAACATACCATGTGTCCTTTGTGTCCATGGAGGTTAAAAGAGGGCATCAGATCCCTGGAACTGGAGTTACAAAGCAATTATGAGCTGCCATGTGGGTGCTGGGAACTGAACCCAAGTCCTTGGGAAGAGAAGCCAGTATTGACTAAGTGGTTTCTCCAGCCCCAAAAGACTCTTGAGGAATTTAGTAAGGTTTAACTGAGTTGTTTTTATTTAATCCTTCCCTAGCCTCTGTCTAGTAAAAAAGTGTTTAAATAAGGTGAAAGATCTTGAAACACAAGTCTATAGAGCTCAAATTTGATAGAGAACTCACTTAGGACCCCAAATGCTGCAAATATCAATGGGTCAGGTGGGTCCTTCAAAACTGTGTTTGGTGTTCCTAGGCTTCCTGCTTATGTGCTTCAGACCTCACCTCTCATGATGAGCTGTTAAGAGGGAAACTTTAGACAAATCAATTTTAGCAGAGTTTATTTGAGCAAATAAGTGATTTACAAATTGGGTCATTCACCGATCCAGTTAAGATTCAAAAACTCCACTTAGTGTTGTGGATAGTCAGTATTTAAAGACAGAAAAAGGAAGCAATATACAGAAATAGCCTAGTAACACTCAACATTTCCCTAATTTGGGCATGTCTGAGTAGTTAACAGCTTCTGAATGACTAAGTTCTTGACTGCTATGATCGTCCAAGCCTCAGGTAGTCGCCATAAGTACACACTCCTTCCTTAGAGAGTTTGCATCTATTTACATATTAAATATGGTTGGTTACAATTTTCTATGTATATGAACAGTTTCAGAGCACATTCTATTAACATTCTGCACTTTGTAGAAAGGGGGATAATTATAGCATATATTACAGAACAGTCAAAATATTGTAAGTATTCTGTGCTAATATGTCACCTAGGTATAATCGTATTTAGGGATAGGGATAGAAGGATTACTGAGGATCACCCACTATAGAACTTTATAGATAACTTGGTATAAGTACACAATTAGCTCTTTAAGTGTACAGTGGCTCTCAATCACCAACATACAGTTCCATTGAGAACCAGGGGCTACCTTAGCCAGACTATCCTGTCCTCTTGTCTGTCTGGAGGTAGTCTTTCCCATTCTGTTCTGCATTAGGCTCAGATCTGCCTTATGTTAGTCTTTTTTGTGGCCTCTATCTGGCTGTTGTGGGTTAACTCTCCATCAGTAGCTTCTAGACTGGGGACCTTGACCAATGTCCTGTGTTCAATCCTCAGCCAGTTACCCTTATCAACTCACCGAATGACTTCTCTGTGCTTGCTTGCTCTACCTTAGAAGTGCTGGAGTTGAGTTTTACTTTAAACACTTCTTAGCAATGGCAGATTAAATATGCATTTCTCAGCTTCCTTCCTCATAGACCATGAAGTAGCCATGTTCACTCTATAGATGTGGTCTGGGTAACCTTATGTCATTAGAGCACTAGAATGCCTGGTTCATGGTGCTCAGTAACATTACCACAAATGCTCCTATTAGCACCAACACTATCGTTTTATTTTCTCTTTGGGCTATGTCACCGCAGCTTGTACTTGGGAGCAGAGCAATATCATCTGCTTTATTTAGGCAGATGCTCAGATCTTGCTTAGACCATAAGTTACACATTACCCACTCCTTTCTTTTTTTTTCCAATTTTTATTAGGTATCTACTTCATTTAAACTTTAAATGCTATCCCCAAAGTCCCCTATACCCTCCCCCCTGCTCCCCTACCCACCCACTCCCCCTTCTTGGCCCTGGTATTCCCCTGTACTGGGGCATATAAAGTTTGCAAGACCAAGGGGCCTCTCTTCCCAATGACCACCAACTAGGCCATCTTCTGCTACATATGCAGCTAGAGACATGAGCTCTGGGGGTGCTGGTTAGTTCATATTGTTGTTCCACCTATAGGGTTGCAGCTCGCTTCAGCTCCTTACCCACTCCTTTCTTGTTCTCCACTATTTCTTTGAGCAGGGGCTGTGAAAGGGTATTTCACCTTCTCATCCACCACCATTTCATTTACAGACGCAGGAAGTCCAAATGTGGCTAAGTCAGATCAACATGGCCTGTGTTTAAAAGTTGAGGTCAGCTTGTCATTTTTTTTTATTTGGAAAACCTTTGAATTGGGGTTATACTTCAGTCTAGGGGACCTTTGAAAATCACAGCCAAGGCTGGGGCTGGAGAGATGGCTCAAGCACTGAAGAGCACTGACTGTTCTTCTGAAGGTCCTGAGTTCAAATCCCAGCAACCACATGGTGGCTCACAACCATCTGTAATGAGATCCGATGCCTTCTTCTGGGGTGTCTGAAAACAGCTACAGTGTACTTACATATAATAAATAAATAAATATTAAAAACAGAAAGTCACAGCCATTGAGCAAAAAGGAGAGCTGAATGGGAATGATATTTGGAAAAACAATGTAGCAATTCAGTGACTTCGTTGTGAAGCACCATCATGTATGTCTTTTCACCAATTTTCAAAGCATGCTTTTCTGTGTATGTGTATTCCTTTTCATTCTCTTGGGAGCACTGTGGGATTCCTACATTCAGAATTGAAATATTATATAGCTTTGATGTGGAACAGAGGGCAGTGTCAGCATCTTTGCAAGTGGGGCCAATGGAGAATCTCAGGGCCTGGCCTTCTGACCATCCTTCTCACTATATCCTGACTTGGTTATGTATTTCACTAGAACCATGGCCTTTCTCCTGTGCCTCTTATCCCTTCTGTTTCTCTTCTGGCCACTTCACTGTTTATGGTTCTGAAGAAGAGTTTAATGTTTATTATATAATGGTTTGCTGTGCAGTGCCTTGAGCCTCTTGGAGGAAGGTACAATATAAATCTCATAAATAAATAATAAATAAGTGGTATAAGCAGGAGGGAAATTATGCATTTTAGGTGAGTTGTAAAGAACATTGAACGACCTATAAAATGTATTTGTTGGCGTAAAGAGACAGGGAGGGAAATACAGACAATCATTTTACATACAGAAGCAAGGGAGGCTGGCCATCACTTTATGCATAGAAAACTCACTAAGATTTTTAACTCTTCAGGAAGCTGACTCTGCGTGCTCTTTTGGGCTAGATGGCAGGTGAGGAACAAAACTGGGAGGCAGGCAGCTCAGTGTTCATTTCCTCTGCATGCCACAAAGGAATGATGAAAATGACATTGAGAACCTGAGCCTATGGCTCTTAGAAGCTTGTAACTGCGGGTCAATTTGGAGAAGGCTCTTAAGGAGTAAACCTGATCTGTAAAACCCCACAAGTCCTGAGCAGAGTCCAAACTGCTCCATTACAGCCTCCTAATGGGTCTGGGGTTTGTGGTTCTAAAGGAGGCAAAGGACCCTGGTTTATTAACGTCACTGTGAGCCTTCCATACTGCCTGGTGTCCAGACTGTACTTACTTTTGATTTAACGGTGACTCTGGCTTCATTGTTGCAGAAACAGGCAGTTGATCTTTGACAACATTTGGTCTGGTTTATCAAAGACAGAATTCTCCAGTCAAGAGATTTGAAGTTATGTTTACATTTAAAAAGCTAGTGAACGAGTTGGGCAGTTATAGGAGTAGGATTTAGGCCATGTTTACAACAGTTCTATACTGACTGTTTCTTTTCCCCTCCTTTTAAAAACTCAGTTGAGTCCACACAAGAGGCACATTTCACTTGCCCGTTGTAAATGCCAGAGCCGACTCTGCTTTCTCATAGCTGTTTCTGCTCAACCAAATTCAACTATTTCTCTTGCTCCTCACTGTCTATTAGTTTGGATTAAATATTCTGATGGGGGTTAGGCAAGTTGGCCACCCTTGTGGTCTTTCTGTCTGGAGCAATCTAGATAGATCTGTTCTTTGTTCAGATCACCCAAGAAAGAAAAAGGGAAACAAATTCCGGGTATTTACCTCTTAGATCAGTCAAAAGAAGAAGAGAAGAATTTTCACTTGAAATCTAGCATAGTCTGCCATATCGACTTTCACTTTTCTGTAACAAAATGCCTGACACAGGCAGCCGAAGTTGGGAAAGCTTTCTTTTGGATCATGGTTTCAGAGATATGCCTGTCTGTGCTGGTGGAGAAAGCACTGTAGCTCCAGTTACAGTGGAGATAGATTCTCATGGATGCTAGCCAGGTAGCAGAGAGAAATGGACGGGGACCATGGGCATGTGTTACTCCCAATGGCTGATCACTAGTGACTGTAATTCTACCAGCCAAGCCCCACCTTCTAAATATTCCACAGCCTTTAAGAAAAGAACAAATGATGAGTCACTGGGGAGCGAGCGTTTAAAACCTGAGCGTGTCAGTCATGTTTCAGATTCACGAAGTGACATAATTTCATTCTCCTATTCTTAAACTTGAAAGCCACAAAAATCTCAACTTAACCTTCGTTTTTCTACCACACCACGAGATTGACAATGGAAAAATAAGTAGGTGCAGGGAGGACCAGCTCATCAGCTGATGCAACTCACCAACCAGATGCCAGATGCAAAGAGTAGATTAGGAGACACTAACCAGAAAAAAAAAAAAAAAAGCCACTGGGTCTCTGCTTACAATGGCGGTGGATATTCACCCTTAGGTTCAGGAGAGTCACCAACTTTCCAGGAGGCTAGCAGGCTTTACTTATTGACTGTGCATCACTGAATTGCTAGATTCTTTGAGCCTCATGTCTCACAGGTAAATTTGCTAATCTGATGTAACATGATGCCCACTGCTCTTCCTACCCTCTGCTTTTAGTTCATTCTAAGAACAACGGAGACTGTTTCTTATATTTTCTGACTACATTTTCTGCTTCTTTTCTGGATTACTTCCTTAACCTTTTCTTCCACACGAATGTCCTTTAGCTGAATTAGGGATGTAGTGGCATTTATGGCTAGGAAAATGTGGCATCTGCACACAATGAAATACCATGCAGCCTTCAAATGGAAAAAAAAAAAGCGCTGTCAGCATGGGTAGAAGTGGACAACAATATACTCAGTTAAAAAGGATGGGTGTGGGAAAAGGATGCTGCATGGCCTCACCATGATCTAAAACAACAGAACCGTTAAGGGAGAGGAATAGTGGCTGCAGAGGTTAGCGATAAGGGGAGGGTGGTGATGATGGTCACTATCATGAAGATGTACTTCAGCAGGAATAATATATTTTTACATATAGCATGGCAAAATGTATTTGAAAGCTGAGAGTTGTACCTTTCAAAACTGCCAAGAATATGCATTTCAAAGTTCTTGTGTTAAAAATGTATGTATTTAAAATAACTGGCTCACCGATGAAATAGTCTCACGTCATAGCATCAGGTTATAGTCCAGACATATATGCAGCTATAATTGTCTATTTGCAAAAGATAAAATATAAGAGAACAAAACAGAGAAGCATGATATAAATAGAAAAGAGAAGAAACAACAACAACAAAAGCCTAAAAAAGCAGTAAAAGGTATATATATATATATATATATATATATATATATATATATATATATAAAATCATTTTTGAGACTCTTTTTAAACAGTTTTTTTTATTAGATATTTTCTTCATTTACATTTCAAATGCTATTCCAAAAGTCCCCTATACCCTCCCCTGGCCTACTCTCCAACCCACCCACTCCTGCTTCCTGGCCCTGGTACTCCCGTGTATTGGGGCATATAATCTTCCCAAGACCAAGGGGCCCCTCCTCCCACTGATGGCTGATTAGGCCATCTTCTGCTANATATGNNGCTAGAGNCANGAGCTCNGGGGGTACTGGTTAGTTCATATTGTTGTTCCTCCTATAGGGTTGCAGACCCCTTCAGCTCCTTGGGTACTTTCTCTAGCTCCTCCATTGGGGGCCCGGCGTTCCATTCAATAGCTGACTATGAGCATCCACTTCTGTGTTTGGCAGGCACTGGCATAGCCTCACAAGAGATGTGAGGTCAACAGCTATGTCATGGTCCTGTCAGCCTCACAAGAGATATGAGGCCAACAGCTATGTCATGGTCCTGTCAGCAAAATCTTGCTGGCATATGCAATAGTGTCTGGGTTTGGTTGAGACTCATTTTGCGACAGGGTTTTGTGGTGTAGTTTAGGCTAGCTTGAGATTTGCCACCTTGAGATCATGGCTCTTCAGGCTCAGCCTCCTGAATACTGAGATTGTGGACGAGAACCCTAACATACTTAGCTTTCCTATTTTCACTTATTTTTTGTTCTTCTCTTTCATATTGGTTGTTTTCATCCAGTGTCTGAAGATCCTAAGGTGAGCTAATGCTGATTAGTAGCAGGATGTATTCAGACTTCTTTTAAACTAGAATGGTATCATCAACTAAATCTTGGATGCCTGCAAAGGCAGAGTTCTGTTGAAGGCATCCACAGTCAATCCTCACAGACTGGAAAGTTTATATGGAAGAACTAGCCAAGATTTCAATTACGAATCCCCAGATGCAAAGGTTTAAAACGTTTGTGCTTACCTCTGTGGTGCCCTCTCTCTCCCTCTGTCCCCTCTGTCTTTGTTTCTGTCTCTTTCTGTCTGTCTGTCTGTCTCTGTCTGTCTGTCTGTCTGTCTGTCTGTCTGTCTGTCTGTCTCACTCTGTCTGTCTGTCTGTCTGTCTGTCTGTCTGTCTGTCTGTCTCTCTCTCTCTCTCTCTCTCTCTCTCTCTCTCTCTCTCTCCTGCCCCGTTATGTATGTTAGAATCCTTCCTGGCCACATTTGTCACTCTCATGAAGGATCTCTTAACATGGACTTGGAATAAAAGGTAGCATTGTCTTGTTGATGGAGGAGATGAGGCCAGCTGGCCATCTGTGACATCGATGGTCCCTCGATTAATTGTCAGGATGGGAGGCCTCGTGTGCTTTCCCCTGCGATGCCTGCCTCAGAGGATGTCAAGCGGAAGCTTGGCATTCTCCTCAGGCTTTCTCTAGACTCTATACGTGGGCACTTTGTCTTAGGTTTTCTGGCAAGTTGGTCCTATTTTATTTTTATTTTCTAGAGCTACTTGAGTAAGTGATGTGTTATTGGGACCTTTTTAATGTAAGCTTAGTTGTGGATCTCTTATTTACTGCCATTTCAATGGAGTGTGAGAGGGAAAAAATTAAATATGTATATTCCACTCTGTTTTGAACTTGAAATCTTTATTAACATAAATACAGACCTTAATATAATATTCATTTATGTATAAGTCTTTATTAACATGCATTAACATATGGGAGCACCTCATAAGGGATGAGGTATTATTCAAAATTAATGAACTGAATGAGTTCCCTCTATTTATTGCCATTTATTCTCCTGTGAGCACTGGGGCACCCACATTCTGAGAATTCTCTAGGCCCAGGCTTTTGGGGTGTTGAAGAGAACTGCAGACAGTATGTATCCCGCCTCTCCACTAAATTTGTACTTTGATACTTGAATCCTCAGTGTGAGTCTTTCATCGATGGGCTCCCCGTGTTATAAAAGACATCTAGAAGCATGACTACTTTTTTCCATTCTGTATGAGAACAGTCTGAAGATCCCACCCTTGAACCAGGAGGAAATCCTGACTCTAGTTTGACTAAGCTAGTACAGGTCTCAGACAATTTTTTTCTTTTTCTTTTTTTTCTTCTTTTTCTTAGTTAATTTATATATTTTCATCTCAAATGTTATCCCCCTTCCCAGTTTCCTGTCCACAGCTCCTCTATTCCCTCCCCACTCCCCTTCCTCTATGAGGGTACTTCCCTACCCACCCATTCACTCTTGCCTCAGCACCCTAGCATTCCCCTACCTTGGGTCATTGAGCCTCCACAGGTCTCAGACGTTTAAGGCACTCAGACTGTGGTCTATTTCAGCAGCCTGAAGAAACTAAGATGGGGAAATACAGAATCAATGGAACTTCAGACAGTCTAGTATCCGAAGGCGAAATGCTCAGTGTGAGGAAACCCACTCGGAGGTGAGAGTTTCTATGTCTGAAAGAGCCCACTGATCTTTGGATTTGCTTCTGGGATCAGTTACCTGGTCATTACATTTGTCATAATCCCTTACCTCCTCTATGTCTGAATGCATTGACTCTTCACATACTGAGTTTTCCTGTTCCTTCCTTAGTTGGCTTCCTAGGGAGTGCTGTAAAGTAACCATTGTAAAAACTACTGGTTATATGGTATTTACTGATAAAGCTCCACCTTTCTGCTTGCGTGTTCTTTTGTATTAACAAGGATCTGAATTAAATGCTTGCTTATCATATATGTTTCTGGAAAAATTATATTCTACAAATCATACAAGTGTAGAACGTTATAAAACATGTAGCAAAAACTCAGTTGAATATTTGCCAGTCAAGGATCTTAAAATCTGGAGTGTACATTTTCAGTTACTCTGTAACATTTACAGAAGTATAGGCATGCACAGTTTTGTTTTTGTTCCAGTATAGCAATGGGTTTAGTTTTATTAAGATATTTATAAATAACTTCATAACCCATAACATTTTTTTTCTGGATAAGATACAGTATTTTCTGCATTTTTACTCTTCCCATGCCCTGATTTCCTTGTTTATCTTTTATAATAGTAGCAGGGATGTTATACAGAAAGCTAAATGAGAGTCAATGTATTTAACCTTGAGAAACAAGAAAGAAGTCATGGTATCTCTGCAATTTATGTGAAGTATGGGTTCTACATATTGGCCCACGTTTGCTCATGAATTTTTCGTCAGCAATAAATCCTTCAGTTGAGACTTGTATTTGCTTATTTGAATGGATGCACTCCAGCACTGATAGAAAGAGAGAAGGTATCAGTTGTTTTGTCCCTTCCTGGCCTTCCTCATCTTCCAGGGCTTGTTGTCCAGTTAAGTTCATAGAAACGCAAGACAATGTGATGCTGCAACCTTTATTAGAACATCAATAGATTCCAGAGCCTGCAGCATGGAGTGCATGCAAAATTACTTCCTCTTATGCCCACATTAATTAACTCATTTTTTTTTCTGGATCATGTATACCTCTTTAATACACCCTCTTTCTTCATTATTTTTATTTTTCCATTAGTTTTAAAGTATATGGTCTCTTCTTAGTCTCCTTCCTTCTTTCTCACCCTCCTCTGGTCTCTTCAGTATATTGTCTCCAGCACTCACTCTTACAATTCTAGCATCTTTTTATCTATCATCTACTATCATGAGCCCTGATGGGGTACATATTATATTTGTACCTTACCCCTATCACTTACCTGTTGTGGAATCTTGGGTAAGATCTAAACTTTGGAAGCCCCTTTTTCCTTGTTTGTAAAATGGGCACCATAAGATTTCCTATCTCAGTAAATGTAAATATTAAATGTGTTCATGATGTTTAGGACAGTGGTAGTCAAAATATGTTCCAGCTATTTTGATAATCATTAGAAAACTTTGATATTTTAATTTTCTATAGGATCTGAACTTAAATAGCAGATAAAATTTGTAATCTTTTCTCACATTACTTCCTCCCCCAACTCTGTTTATTCTCTATTGGTACTTTAATCTCTAACCAAAATGCAGCCCGTGTATTTTTTTAATCTCATGACCTTCATGCCTCCGTACCTTTGCACATGCTGTTCTCTTTGCTTGAATGCACACCTCACTTTGGCATGAATAAAGAGATGCAGAGGACAAAGATCCAGGTGTTCTCATTTTCAAGCTTTGGATTTTCTGCTCTGTCACACAGCCACTTTCTGGTTTGTCCTCTGTGTTGCTATTTCAAGAGTGTCACTGGGAACTTAGTAGTGATGGGGGTAGCTTGGTTCTGGTACTAAGAAACCCCTCAAAAGTAGCATTTTTATCTGCAAACTATCAGTTGACTCCTTTTTAAAAAGTTATATTTTATTTATTTGGTGTGCATGTGGGCATGCCTATGTGCGCACGTGCGTGCATCCATGAATCTCTCTGTCTCTGTCTCTGTCTCTGTCTCTTTCTGTGTGTATGTGTGTGTGCATGTGTGTGCATCTGTATTCGTGCACATTTATGCCTTGGAAGTCAGAGGACAACTTCTAAGAGTTAGTTCTCTCTTTCTAACATGTAGATCTCAGGTATGTAACATAAGTCATCAAACTTGGTGGCAGGTGCCTTTACCCATTGTACCCTAAGGATATATTCCCTAATAATCTATTCTTATACTATTTAGGGTAACATGGGCACCAATCCTTTTGACACGGGGGTGTTTGAAAATAACTTCAGGCTTCTACCAATAACTACTATTATTCTGGGTGGCCATATGGATATTGTCACTATGTCCTTATATTATGGATAGATTGTCTCTATCGGCAGGATCTGGGACCCTGTTGTTCTTCTTTCATTACTCCTTGTGGTCCCCTTCCTTGGGGTGCCTGAAGCAAGTTCAGCAGATCCGTCTTTATGTTGCATCTTTCTCAAGGTGTCTGTTATTCCTTTCATTAATGTAGATAATCAGAGCTTGATTGTAAAGTATGCCTGGGCCAAATACAAAGGCTTTAAAAATTGTCTGCTGTTTTAGATTATCCAGGCCACTGATCCTCCTTCCTCAGCATAGATAAGTGAGAGTGAACTGGGCTGAAAACTTTTAAGCAGAACCAATTGATAAAATAAATGAGATTTAAAAATCATTTCAATTACCATTAAAAAGGTATTTCTTTTAATTTTTTAAAAACACTTTTTTATATTTCAAACCTGTAAATATATTTGCTTTTAAATTGCTTCAAGACGGAAAATACTTTCTATGATGCATGCATTCACAGAATACTAGTGATATACATTTAAGGAAGTAATGAGAAGAATTGAAAATAAAGGTAAGAGGTCAGTCAGCTTCAGGTTCAATGTCAAATCTTACAACCAAGCCTATGTTTCATCTTGGTAACAGTCAACATAGGAGACACTTTAAATTCAGAAAACCTCTTTCTATAGTACAGGCTACAATTGTTTACCCCCTAATAAACAATGGTCATTTAGAGAAGGTCATTTCTGGAATGTATATTGAAAAATAAAAAGATTACTTCTTGTGCTCAGCTTCATATTTTTCCCATGCACCACTGAATGTAAGTAGAAATGTTTCTACATGCCACTAGACTGGGAATTTAGGGGACAATTCCTCAAAGGAACAATGTTGTAAATGGGAGTCAGTGTCACAAAATACCCTTCAGGTGCATAATGAGATAAATAGATTTCTGAGGTTGGCTTGGGAATTAGGAGCATAATGTAAGAGGCAATGATGAGTTTCTGGGCAGGTGACACATAAACAAGGCTTATGAAACATTACCCATTTTACACTGGGATTTGCCAAGCTAAAGCTTTAAGTTTCCCATAGCACCTATGAATAATCATTTAAATATAGGCTTTGAGACTTGGGGAAAAAGTGCATTATTTACTCTAAAGACAAAAATCTTTCTTGGAGTTATTGCAGTCCGTCATGCAGATGCATAACTGGGGAACTTAGAAAATGCAACATTTTCTCTTGATAGCCCATTACTTTATACGTCTCATAAATTATTATCCAGGGAGGGCTAGGGAGTAGTTGCGGTTAGGGGCTCACACCAGTGATAATGGAACTGTGTACTAGAGCACTCCTGGTCGTCCACAAGGTGAAATACTGCAGCATTTTTTTTCTTGGCTTTTTGTGTCTGGTGTTGTGTGAAGAAGAGGGAGGGGTAAGTGACAACTACTCTATATAGTCTTTGGTTTGACTCTGGCTTAGGACTTGGCAAATTTTGGCTTACAGAAATTTCTGCCACTCAGCTGGCTTGCTGACAGAAGAACTGAGCAGTCCTCACATGGACATTATGCTCTTTAGGTTAAATATCTTCGTAGGCTGCTCCCAGGGTTCTCTCCATGGCTCCAATAAAGCCCAAATGCGGCCATACTAAAGCTGTGACCTGGTTGACTTGTTGTTGAATATTGACTTTTCTCTTGTTTGGAGAGAAGAAAATACAAAATGATACAGAAAATGTTTGTTCCCATGTTGAATTAGAGACCTGGTTTCCTTGGCAAAGGATGAGTAATTAAATTAAATTATGGCTACTTATTCAAATTGATGAATTATCATTATTAGTTTATACAATTAAGCATATTTTACGGAGATTATAGTTTGGTTATAGACAGGTGAATAAAAAGATGACTTGAGTGAAATCTAAGGGGCAGAGGCAGGCATATAACTATGATATGAAATGACGATGTTTCACAATAAACATACTATTAGGGAATACTGGAAGAGTGTCAATACAAGAGTTAAATAAATGATTGATTGTGGTGTCTAAATAGCATCTGAAGGAGAAAGGCTTTTCATTTTAGATTAGTTTAGTTTTCAGGGAATGACATAAGAGGTGAGTGTCAGCAAACTAAACATTTTAGAGAGAAGGCACAGAAGTATGAATCTTTGAACAGCCTTTGGGGAAAGATACAGTCATGGCCCTGGAAGTAGGCCAATGGTTTTGAATTGAAATGCTTTAAAGCTTATGTAAATTACTTGGAGTTCTTTTAATTGTTTGGAATGTTATTGAAGACTACATAAGGAGAATATTTGCAAAGAGCATCTGGGAATAGATGCTTTGAGAAGCATCCTTGATGATCTTTTGCACTTGGATTATGCACGTTCATGACTGGGTGAATGTTGGGATCTGAAACTGAGTGTGTGGAATACATGCATTGATGAGCATTACCCCTGACTAATGAGTTAGTGTGCGAGTCCTGTGCAGTGGGTATTTGGTCGTGGTAAAGTACTCATAAGCAGAGGAAATAATATTCTATGTATTATAAAAATGGAGGCCTGAAAAGAGTTGTCAGGGCCTTGCATGCAGTAGATGAGGTAGAAGATAATGATGAGCACTTGAAGTTGAGAGAATGGAACAAAAAGGACACAACAAAAGAATAGAAACATCAGCCAGTCAGGCAGTGGTGGCACACACCTTTAATCCTAGCACTTGGGAGGCAGAGGCAGGAGGATTTCTGAGTTCAAGGCCAGCCTGGTCTACAAAGTGAGTTCCAGGACAGCCAGGGCTTTACAGAGAAACCCTGTCTTGAAACCATCCTCCCTCTCAAAAAAAAAAAAAAAAGAATAGAGACATCAGTGATGGAGAATCAGAATGCCATGTCCATGATGCAGTTTGGGCCATAGAGGAAATAGGAAAAGACTAAACCATCTTGTGATGGCTTTTATGATATTTGCTTGACTGATGGGTTTAACTAGGGATAGATGCACTAAAGAAGCAGGGTTGGATGTTGGAAAGATCATAAATATGTTATAAGTTCAACTTAGCTTTGACAATCCCTCTGGAGTTTCTTGGTGTTTAGGAGGGAGCTGAGGATTCATATCTCCTTTTCAGGTTAGAGTTGCATGTAGTCATTGTGTAAAGCACATGACTGATGTGATAACTGAGAGAGAATGCTTGTTATGAGGCTGTGTAGATAAATAAGAGGAGAAAAGTTGAGATGTTTACATTATGTGATATAGAAGAGTTAGGTAAACTTAGAAAGCACACTTGGAAGGTCATTTTAAAAGAATCTTAGAATGGGTAGATAGAATGTTCTAAATATTCTAGTCTAGTGGCTAATATGTTTTAAGGCAGCAGCAGGAGTTTTCCAGATTTACTTCAGAATTCTCATAGATGAGGGACCCAGATGGTCCTACTCTGATTGAATGGGGTACTGGAGAGTATTTGGGCCCACCCACTTAGAGTTTCCTTCTTTCTTTCTCACTCCCGACATGGTAGCAGTCCTCATTTCTATCAAGCATGGTTTTAAAATCATCAACATACTTTTCATATTTTATAGAAGTTTGACGGGATCAATGTTGCGTAAGGAATTAGGGACAGCAAGAACGAAGTGATGTGACAAGCCATTCAAGTAATAGGCTATGGAAGGCAATTTGGTCTTCCAGCACAGTTGTTCAGACATGTGAGCTCAAGGACAAATGGACCTCTGAAGCTTGAATAGTCAAGAAAGGAGTTGCAGAGGTGGTGGATTTAGAGAAGGTAAGACATGAGAAGCTAATACAACTCAGGTTCTTGCCTATTTAAAACTCAGAGTTAACATAGCCCCCAGAATCAACTAAGCAGGACTCTTAGGAGTCTGAACCAACTGTCTCTGATCTTTCAACCTTTTCTCCTACTAGATTGCCTTGATCATTTATGATATGAGGGTATGTGCCTCGTCTTTGTTACTTGTTATGCCATGTTTGGTTGATATCCCAGGAAGACATGCTTTTTTGTTTTATTTTGTTTTTGTTTTTTGTTTTAAGTTCAGGGTAACAGAGGAGGAGTGGATCTGGGGGAGAAGAGAGGGGGTGGAGGCTGGGAAGAGTGGAGGGAGAGGAAACTGATTTATATGGGAGAACCCCCTCCACAAAGCAAAAAACACAAACAAATAAGCAAAACCAAACAACCAAACAACTGAACAATTAACCCCCCAGGAGCTAAAGTTTATACAGGTTGGACACAGTTATAAAATGTATCTTTCTAATATCTTCAAAACATAGTCACTTGGAATCTGCCACAACACAATCGCTTCTTACATCCCATCTTAATTCCCATAGTGATGGAAGTTTGAGTGGGCCAAGTTGACAAGTTAATGCAAAGAACATTAAATAGTCACCTTCATTTTGCTGTATGGGGTGCTTTGGGTACAGTGCACTTTGTTATAGCGACTTGCTAAAGGGATGATGTCATGGTATGATCATCTCTGCAAAGCATGCACAGTCTTCTTGTTCTCATGTATACTTATCTAAAAACGAGGCTTTTAAAGGTTGCCCAGGGAACACTCCTTTATACTACCAATGACCATAGAGTACAAATGATCTGTAGCTACCATAACTGGTGTCTGTCATGAACAAACCTCAGAAAACTCTGTATTTAGGAAGTCATTTGAAGGCACTGGCAGAAGTCTGTCAAGACTGAAGACTAACCCGGTGATTCCAGGGGGTCTCCAGGAACTGACAGTTGGCTTACAAACCACATGAATTCCAAGTTATTTCAAGTATCACTGTTGTCACCAGGGCGTCCTGTTCTTGGATCAGCATGCTAATAAAAGGTTCAAGTCAGCATTCATTCCTAAAAAGATACTTATGGGATATACATATTTTAAAGTGCAGTTTGTTACACCATCTCTTTTGTTTGTAGAATAACCATTGTCTTGCTATTAAGTGATCTATTTAATAGTGCCAATAAATTCTAAGATTGGAGGCTCGGTATTGTACTTTCAGATGTTTTAATGGCCTGAGTTATCTAGTTCCATCACCTTGGCTTGCTTTTTGACCTTTGTTTGCTTTAATAGCCGAGAACCACTTTGCAATCAGCCACAGAGTACATGTATTGGCTATATATTGGCTCGTGACATACGTGGTACAAATCTGAAAAGGACTTTACTAGGATAACTTATCAAATAATATTTGCATAGATAGATTAGTCCTATTCAAAATAAGAAAAATACGTGGACAGTTGCACATTCAGTAAGGGGATTCAAATAAAATTCATTTCCTTTCAGCCCCAGTGGATTCATCTGCCATGTTTACCAGGCTGGCCTCCAACTCACAGAGCGTTACCTGTTTCAGCCTCTCAACTGCTGGAATGAAAGATGTGCACCACTATGTTGGGTAACATGTAATTTCTTACAAAAGACTTGACATCGTACACTTATTCTTTTAAGTTAACCATAGCTGTATAATCACTCTCTAGAAAAAACAAGATATGACTAAATTGCGAACGCTTAATATAAACAGACAGAGTGGGAACTGGGAAGAAGGCTCAGTGGGTAATGTGCCTGCCATGAGGATGTGAATTCATATCCCTAGGAATCACACAGAAAGGAGAGCATAGCAAGTGCCGATCCTGGGGGCTCATTGGCACCCCAGGACAGTTGAAATGGGGAGTTCCAGATTCAGTGACAAGCCTTATTTTATAAAATCAGGTGCCAAAGCAGTTCAGGATGACGCTTCATGTTGTCCTCCTCAATTGCCTGCAAGGGCGGGCACACAACTGCATACATGTAAGTATATGTCCACCCACGCCCCACACATCCCCCCCCACACACCGGGGGATTCAATATGCAAGTATTTTTAAAAACTAGGGAAACTAATGATTACTGGCATCACTGCTTCTCTTTCTATAGGCACAGGAAAGCTAAAAGCCAATATTGCTTTTTTTTTCACTCATGAGCAATGTAGTCCTTTTATATATATATAGACTTTTAAAGACATCTCTTAGTTGAATCACAGAAATCTTTGTGTCCTTGCCTGATCTGCCTCAGTTCACCCTCTACAACTCATATTGGCACTCACTGTAAATACTGTGATTTTTTTGTTTTCATAGGATCGTGGCTGTGCATTGGTCAACACTGAGCCCAGAGTTCTGCGAAGTGTGTGCTCACATACGTCACAGAGAGGATTATGGGATTTCAAAAGAACTTCCCATTTTTGATAGTTTATTCATGTTTTTACATTTAACTAACATTATTTAGCATTCTAAGGAAGAGATTTAAAAAAATACTAGAAAACATTTCCCTCTGCCTGAGTAGCATGAACCGTTGTGGCTTCTGTGAGCCTCACCAGTGCTTGGCCATCTTTTCATTTGCTTGAATGTTCTCGCACGGCTGTGCTATTACTTCAAGTGGACCTTTCCACGAAAAGTTTTATTTCTCTCCTCCAACTCCAATTTCTATTTAGAAACCTGATTTGATTAGAGTGTGAAAGTTTAAGTGTTTGTAACAGGATTCAATTAAAATAGGTCATTCTTGGGGCTTGGAAAATGGTAACTGGCCCTGGGCAAATTGGAACGAAAGTTATAAAATTCAATTGGATGCATCACAACATTTAACATCTTTGAGGAAGACATTTTGCCTAATAGATTCAATTTAGAAATATTTAGTGTAGGTCATCAGCTTAAGGACCTAAAATGTGTGTGTTTGTTTGTTTCTCTGCTTAGTGCTAACTAGGATCAGGGCACCTGGTCTTTGATTGACAAAATAAACAATTTGCAGTGGGACCTTGAAGAAAGTCAGTTAGTTTCTGTGACTTCATCGGTAGGTTAAAAAGGAGACGGGAATATTGGAGAATAATGTGCTTAGTGATGTTTGCATAAAGGATGCTTTGTCATTGTAAAGTATTATTGAATATTTATGGTCTAGCAGACTGAGCCAAATGGCCAGAGGGGAAAAAAACAGATTTATGTAAACCTTGTTCCATGTTCCTGATTCTCCAGGATGGGTGCACTCTATATATGACTCTATATATGAGTGAATAAATAAATGGTACAAACATTATTTTAAATCTTGAAGGAACATCAATATCATCTGGGGTGTTAGCCCAGGCACATGACCTATGCCGTTGAAATGAAATGTCCTCTGGATAATGGTTTCAATCTCATAAATATTTTCACAGCTAGATGTGGTGATGGTAAGTGATGTTTTCTTAGAATTTTGTGTCTACAAATAAATGTAAGCGATATCTTTACCTAAAAACTACAAGAAATGACTGTCTCTCATCCACAGGCTTTCTCTGAGCACTCTTAGACTGAAAATACATATCATATACATCTCTTGTCCTGTCTTAAAAAAACAAAGTGTTTTACAGTTGAGCAGTGGTGGCACACACCTTTAATCCTAGCACTTGGGAGGCAGAGGCAGGTGGATTTCCGAGTTCAAGGCCAGCCTGGTCTACAGAGTGAGTTCCAGGATAGCCAGGGCTACACAGAGAAACCTTGTCCCCAAAACAAAAGTGTTTTACTCATCTTCTGCATAGTAGTTTTATCACTTTATTGGGAGAAATCTGAAATAATAATAATAATAATAATAATAATAATAATAATAATAATAGCTGTAAATAGTGCCTAAAGACTTAATGGATCTTACTGAGTCTTGCAATGCAGACCCTTTAGAACACAAGTAGATGACACAAGATAAGAGGAACGTAAGTGACTTGTTTAGATTGGGTCATTGGGAATCCAAATGGCTTCAGCCTAAGAATTCATAAAACAATAGGCTGAAAGGAACTTGCTGTGACATTTTCAGTCCCCCTACCTCTTCTAATCAAGCACTTATAGTGCATCTTCCAACATATACAGACCTGGAGCCCCATCCATACCAAGCACAGAGCTGTGTGTGGGATGATAGCTGCTGCCCTCCTTAGGCAATGGGCTGTGACTCAGTGCTACCTCAAGTTGGACTATTAATTTCTATGATCCATTGATTCTAAAAAGTATTTTTTTTTCTGTGAGACAAAAATGATACCACATTTTTCTAATATACGTTATCATTAAGTGCATTTTAACATTTGGTCATGATGTAAATATATTGTCAATCTAATGATGGATTTGAGAACTTAGTACACACACACACACACACACACACACACACACACACACACACACACACACACACACACACAGACACCATACCACACACCACACATATCATGTCATCATAATAATGGCAGACAAATATCAATAATAACTGCCTTTAAATATAAATGACAGCTATTGTGTCAGATAGTTCATGCCCATCCTTATAAAATCATTAGGAAAATATAATTGCTCATTATACAGAAATCAACATTGATTCTGAGAACATAAATTATCCAGAATGAATTTGTGTTTCAGACATATCTACATATTCCTGTTTAGACAAATCAGGAATTCTTGCCTTCTGATGTACAATCTAGCATGAGCCATCTTGGTTTATGTTAGGCTCCTCAGATACTCACACCCCCCACCCCCCAACCCCACTCACCTTTATATTTTTCTCATGGGAAATGGAAGCTAGGGTTTAAACTCAGAGCTCTGCTCCTATCTGGAGCATGTATCGTGGTAGTTCATGAATGATAAAAGAAAGAACCAGAAGTCGCTGAATGCTATAGATTTTCACAGGCAAACAAGCAAACACCAAACCAAACCAAACCAAACCTAACCAAACCAAACCAAGCTTTCTCCAAAGCAAACAATAAAAAATGCTATTAGCCTGTATTATGACTGTCAAATTTACATCAGTAATCCAGAAAGCCTATGTCAACATGAAATTGTTTAAAACAAGATGCTCATATTTTACTGCATAAAAGAATTAATCTGTCCTGCCCAATTCCTAGAACAGATTCAAAGTCATGTTTGGGTTTAATTGTATCACACAATGAAAATTTGTGATTCGTGGCTGATAAGAAGACAGTTGCTTATACAGATTTGAAGTTGATTTGGTTTTGGAGTTGGGCCAGGCAAGTTTCCAGGAGTTGAGATTTCTAGTAGTGTTTTATGTTTTGTGAGACATCAGCAAGAAGTAGCAGATCCCAAGCATTTTGTGATTTTTTTTTTTTCAAGTAACAGGAAAGGAGAGAGTTAAAGGGTTTAATTGAATTTTGTGGAGGGCAGCAGAAGGTTGAATGTAGAGCACCTTTTGCATTTTAAACAGTTATGTTCTCCTTGTCTTGATGTTATGTAAAAGAAGAGGAGTATCCCTCCACACCCACATATGTTTTTTTTTTTTTTTTTTTTTTTTTTTTTAAGAAATAAAATAAAGGTCACTGACCAAGCATTTGCTGTTCTCTGGGAGAACTTTACACTGTGTTTTGTACTAGGGCCATTTTACCTGCCTCAAAGCTCTGGAGTAGAAAATATGTCACTCTCAAAGTGTGGATCGGTCAGAGATGGAGAAGTACCGACTTTAGAGGAATCCAGATGTGTATGAGCAGGATGCAGCAGGCATATCTAACAGGTCTGGTTGGTTACCAAGCCTCCAGGAATGCTATCCTTGACTCCTCAAGATAAGTAAGAGGATGCTCCCAAATAGCCATGATAATTATAGACTTCCTCCCCTCAGGTTAGCTTATTGGTTCTAGTCAGACATTCTAGTAAATTCATACATCTAGTAAATTAGGAAGATCAGGAATGATGAACACTCTCTTTATATCAATGAGGAAACTGAGATAAAGGCAGTTGAATGGATCTCCTAAGGTTATAGAGGGTAATCTGAAGACTTGATATATAGACAATACTAACTGAAAGGACACAGCGAGGGTTTTGCTCAGTCACATATGGCTTAGAATTTTAGCTAGCTCTGTGACCATTTCCAAGTCCTTGAACTCAAGGAAACCCTGGGTTCCTTATATTTAAAAGATGGAGGGAATGGAATCATTATTATTATAAAGCATGCGACTCCGTTACAAAAGTGCATGCCTATTATGAGAGCTCAATAAGTGATGTGTGCTACCATTATCTGGGTGGTTTTCCCTACTGTGCCATCCTGTCCTTCCAAATGAGGCTCTGATAAGGACAAGAGCTATCAGAACCTGAAGCCAACATAAGGCAAAGCAGTGTCTTAATGGATCGAAGGAAGAGTGCAAGGTTCTTTGCAAAGGCATAGAAAAAAGTCTTTGACTGCACAATCTGATCTCATACATAAATCACAGAATTCAGAGACTTATTGAAACTTAAAAGAGTATTTATGAGATATCAGTACAGACGAAAGCAGTTAAGACCCAGAACTGCATATATTATACAGGACTAATGGCAATGACAAAGGGGTCATGAAAGTCTTTGGAGTAGTACTCCATTGTGTAAATGTAACACAGTTTCTGTATCCATTCCTCTATTGAGGGACATCTGGGTTCTTTCCAGCTTCTGGCTATTATAATAAAGCTGCTATGAACACAGTGGAGCATGTGTCCTTATTACCAGTTGAAAGATCTTCTGGGTATATGCCCAGAAGAGGTATTGTTGGGTCCTCCGGTAGTACTATGTCCAATTTTCTGAGGAACNNCCAGACTGATTTCCAGAGTGNTTGTACAAGCTTGCAATCCCACCAGCAATGGAGGAGTGTTCCTNTTTCTCCACAACCTCGCCAGCATCTGCTGTCNCCTGAATTTTTAATCTTAGCCATTCTGACTGGTGTGAGATGGAATCTCAGGGTTGTTTTGATTTGCATTTCCCTGATGACTAAGGATGTTGAACATTTTTTCAGGTGTTTCTCAGCCATTCGATATTCCTCAGTTGAGAATTCTCTATTTAGCTCTGTACCCCATTTTTTAATGGGGCTTTTTGAATTTCTGGAATCCAGCTTCCTGAGCTCTTTGTATATATTGGATATTAGTTCTCTATCAGATTTAGGATTGGTAAAAATCCTTTCCCAATCTGTTGGTGGCCTTTCCCTCAGAAAGCAAACAGTGCAAGTACAGGGTTAGAGTGAGGAAGGTTAAGCCCAGAAGGTTTGAAACATTTCCTCTCACTACTATCTCCTTACGAATGTATTCATATTCTGAGTTATTTAATTAGCTGTGGTGATGGTTAATATGATCAAGACCCTAGGAATGGAGAATCACCTGGGAGACATACCTCTGTGTCTGTAAAATGTGTTCCCCGAGAGGACTTACTGAATATAGGCAGCACCATTGTGTGGGCTGGGCCAAGGTTAATAGGAGGAACTGAGGAGAGCTTCAAGATTAATCTCTGTCTGCTTCCTGACTTGGAGTACGATGTGGCCAGCCGCCTCCCACCCCAGCCACCGTGCCTCCCCATAGTGATGGGCTACACCTGTAAATTGTGGGTCAAAATAAATCCTTTCTTTAAGTGACCTTTGTTGAGAATTTTGTCACAACAGACAGCAAAGTAACAGCGGCAGCAGTTCCATCACAATTGTGTTCTGTTAGTCTAGACACTGGTATTGTCACAGGTAGGACTCTCAGGGCACAATCATGAAAGGAGCCTTGTTTTGCTTCCAATGTTCTTCCTCTTTGCTTTTCCATGCACTGCAGGAAACAACACAGATGGCAATTATTCCTCTGGTTCTTTGGTCCTCTTGGGTCTATAACTAAAATATTCAGACACACTCCCCATTCTTCCTTGCTCTGGGCCATGAAAGGTCCATGAATGAGGTTGGGATTGAGCTTTCAGCCTTCTGTATGGTCTCCTTGGACTTGATGGATGGGGATCTAACAAAATGGGAGAGGACAGTGGGAAGACAGACAAGCCAAGGAGTTTGGACTTGTGTTTTCATTCTTCTGACTGCAGGGGTTTAGAAGGGCCCTCTGCTGAAGGCCTCTTCTACGGCCAGCCAGCCATTGGCAAACTCCTATTTTCCAAAGGTCAGTTCTGCCTTTGACCCTTTTATCAGTATCTTTCATGGCTTCCTCCTGGACAAAGTGCCTTGTTGTTTTCAGCTAAGTTTTGGATATAGTCTGTTTCTTCTCCTCATCCTCCTCCGTGTCATCCTCCTACTCGTTCTCCTCCCCCTTCCCTTTTTTCTCCCCCAATCTCTCCTTCTCCTCTCCTTCTCTCCTCCCCTTGTATTAAACTCCCCTCAGTGATCCAGTTAGAGTGGCATTTGTTTCCTCCTGACACTTGAGCTGATACATATCACCACTGTAGGTAGCAAAGATCAATTCTTGTTTGGCGATTTAAAATAACCAAACCACAAGATAGTTAATCCAAATTCGATTTAGGATTAAATTTAAATTTCTGTTAATCCCTTTGGAGGAGGGGTGCTCCCTGTTCTTTTTATTTTGTGTTGTAGCCTATGGTTCCCTACATAGTTAAAGGTGAGATACCAAGAAAGAAGCTTCAATAGAGGTCTAGGCTGCTTTTCCATGCTGACCCACCTCTTTTGAGAATTTTTATCCTCTAAAATTGGGGGACCATCCTAGTCCCTGAAATGCACATCAAACCATAGTCTCTACATTGTACTTCCTCTGTCCCTATCCACAGAAATTTAGTCACCTACAAAAGATAGCTACATAGCATAGGTGTGACCCAATTACTGGTTCTCACAAATGTCACCATGTCTGGAAACAGTTTTTAACTGCTACTATTGAGCTACTTCTCTTGAGATAAGATCATTGTAGATTTAGGCTTTGCATGCAAATCCCATTTGGGGACCCTTATAAAAGACTGAACATGAAGTCAGTCATGGTTGCCCATGATTACACTAAACATTCTAAAAGACAAAGGAAGGAACATTACCATGAATTTGAGGACACCCTGAGATACATAGTGAATTTGAGGCTGGTCTTGCATACATATCAAAACCATATTTAAAAAAAAATCTAAGAAATTGGGACAATAAAGAAACCCCTAAAGGGGAAGGTGAAAACACATGGAGAAATTTGCATAATTAGAAGGGAAGGCAAGAATCGTAAGCATCATATAGAATTTAGGTCAGTGCCATGGTTGCAGAAAATACCAACCTTTCCAATCCTTTTATCTCAGCTTTCTGATTTTGAGAACAGTGGGAATATAAATTTCAGTTGTTTTAAGCATCTAACATGGCCATGATTTGTTACATTGGCTCCAGAACACAAGTACAAAATCTATTTAGCATCTTGGGCATCCCTAGACAAGTGCTGTAGCATCACCATGTTTGATTCATTACCTGGACCCTTTCACAGGTGTGTAGAATATGAAAGCACAGGCTCCACATTCAGGTTCTATGCCTGTCAGGGCCATGATTCTGCTGCAGCTTCCCTCCACTTCCTCTCCTTCCTGTCCTTCTCTTTGCACAGCATGACTCTAGGGTTACATTTGCACTCTAGATTTATTAATGATTGCTACCATAGCAAATTCCATAGACTGAGAGCCTTCAGCAGCAGAAATTTGTTTCCTTGTAGCTGTAGGAGCTAAAAGTTCAAGATCAAGGTGCTGGCAGATTTGCTTTTCCTGAGGCTCAATGCTTGGCTGGCAGGTGGTGTCCTTCACTCTTTCCTCCTGTAACCTTTTCAGACTTCAACTGTCTCATTTTCAGTAATTAACTCTTTCTGAGTTTCCTTCATGTACCGGCATATTTTGAGCAATGGAGAATGAGGATTTCAATACATCCAATTTGTAGGAATAATATTTGGGTGTATAAATGTTGTCTTCTGAGATAGAAGGTAGGTAACTATCTTCCCGACTTCTTTGAGACACTGGGGCCATGCCATGTTGATATGACCATGTCAGAATGCCTTCAAGAGAACCACCTCCATCCATCATTAGCAATCTCAAGTCTTGACAGGGTTCTCATCAGTCCAGGCATTGAGATCCCTCTTTTTGAGTGTTTGCAACTGCAACTAGCACCATTAACCATTCATTCACATTGGTGTTGTTGACCTTGTATTTGGTCATCTGCTCCTTGGGCATGGAATTACTTAAATCCATAGTTCTCATCTAAATATCCAGCAATTCTTAATATCATTCTTCTTCTTTCTTTTAAATTATGTCAGTTCAATCAAAGAGTATTCATTTAAAAGTTTCATGAAGTTACTGGCAAGTAGAAGACCAACAAAGAATTAAGAGGAAGAGAGGAAGAAAGTACAGAAAAGCATCCAATTTATACTGCCTTTAGTTTACTATCCTACAAATTACTAACATAATCTCTGAGCTCAATAAACAACTACCATAATTTCATCAATAATAGGGATTTTTTATGTTTTTTTTAATTAGATATTTTCTTTATTTACATTTCAAATGCTATCCCGAAAGTTCCCTATACCTGCTCCCCACCCCTGCTCCCCTACACACCCACTCCCACTTCTTGGCCCTGGCATTCCCCTGTGCTGGGTCATAAAACATTTGCAAGACCAAGGGGCCTCTCTTCCCAATGATGGC
>NC_034602.1:42493567-42494834 GCF_900095145.1 Mus pahari
GTTCTTTTATTGTTGAGAATGGTTTTTGCTATCCTAGGTTTTTTATTATTCCAGATGAATTTGCAAATCGCCCTTTCTAACTCTGTGAAGAATTGGGTTAGAATTTTGATGATAGGGATTTTTTTTTTTAAAAAAGAGAACATTGCAAATAGACTTTTGTTATAGAGGTTCTGTGCTTGTGTGTGTGTCTTAGGCACATAGAAGGGGAATGGCAAATTTTGCGTGAACAGTCATCTTATCCAGTCTTTGCTCACAAAATATTTGAGAAGAGCTTGTTTGGTATGCCATGTCTCACAAAGTAATACCGTAGGATTGGCTTATCTTGCCGGAGACCACCTGTACCTCAGTGTAAGGACAAAACTGAACTGTACCCCTCCCAATCTACTAAATTCCACAATGATACAAAACAAGGATGACACAGCTTGAGTCTGTCAGGATCCAATTGATTTCTGCACACATGTTAGAGTCTGGTCGTGGGAAGACTGAAGAACTTCATTTCTTAGCAAAACACAATGAAGGGTCCACTTGTCTAAGTCACCTAGTTATGAGGAATCTTGAAATGATGGGTTGATTGCACCACTGTAGTGTTTTATCATGGCAAGTACCTATCTCTCAGCAACAGTGTGAGACACAGACAAACCCTATTTGTTATTTCAAATTGAGCCTTCGAAAAGTCTGCACAGTGAATTCTCCAACTGTAGAAAACTCCACTTTACTTATCTCCTCTGTGTGGATGTTCATCATGTGTGTGGTTTATGTGTATACACATGCATATGGAAGAGTGCATATGCCTGTTTACATGTTGAATCAGCTAGTGGAGGATGCTGGGTGTCCCACTCTGTCACTGCCCACGTTATGCTTTGAGGTATGGTCTCTCACTAAACCAGAAACGTTTTTCATCAAGGCTGGCTTATGAGTTCATTTTTTAAATATGACTTTAAGGATATGACCTCAGGACCTCATGATTGTGCAGCAAGAGACCTTACCCCCTCAGGGATCTCCCCAGACCTTATTTATTCATTTTTGAGACACAGTCTTTCTATGTAGCCTTGCCTGATGTTTGTGTTCAGTGGTGTCTCCCAAGACAGATTACAGGCAGAAGTTACCATCTATGGCCAGAAAGTTCATTCTAAAGCATATATCTTCCTATTGTCATTAGTTTTCAAGGTTTTGCATTTCCTTAAGACACTTTTGGTATACAGTTCCCCTAAAAGTATCCTCTCTCTCTCTCTCTCTCTCTCTCTCTCTCTCTCTCTCTCTCTCTCTC
>NC_034602.1:42494845-42518664 GCF_900095145.1 Mus pahari
CTATTAATGACTGCTTCTATTTCCTTAGGGGAAATGGGACTGTTAAGATTGTTAATCTGATCCTGATTTAACTTTGGTACCTGGTATCTGTCTAGGAAGTTGTCCATTTCATCCAGGTTTTCCAGTTTTAGGATCTGATGATGTTTTGGATTTCCTCAGGATCTCTTGTTATGTCTCCTTTTTCATTTCTGATTTTGTCAGTTAGGATACTCTCCCTGTACCCTCTTGTTAGTCTGGCTAAGGGTTTATCTATCTTGTTGATATTCTCAAAGAACCAGCTCCGGTTTGATTGATTCTTTGAAAAGTTCTTTTTGTTTCCAGTTGGTTGATTTCAGCCGTGAGTTTGATTATTTCCTGCCATCTACTCCTCTTGGGTGAATTTGCTTCCTTTCGTTCTAGAGCTTCTAGGTGTACTGTCAGACTGCTAGTATATGCTCTCTCTTGTTTCTTTTTGGCAGCACTCAGAGCTATGAGTTTTCCTCTCAGGACTGCCTTCATTGTGTCCCATAGATTTGGGTATGTTGTGGTTTCACTTTCATTAAACTCTAAAAAGTCTTTAATTTTTTTATTTCTTCCTTGAGCAAGGTATCATTGAGTAGAGTGTTGTTCAGTTTCCACTTGAATGTTGGCTTTCTATTTTTTATGCTGTTATTGAGGATCAGCCTTAGTCCGTGGTGATCTGATACGATGCATGGGATAATTTCAGTATTTTTGAATCTGTTAAGGTGTGTTTTGTAACTGATTATATGATCAGTTTTGGAGGAGGTACCATGAAGTGCTGAGAAGAAGGCATATCCTTTTGTTTTAGGATAAAATATTCTGTAGATATCTGTTAAATCCATTTGTTTCATAATTTCTGGTAGTGTCTATATGTCTCTGTTTAGTTTCTGTTTCCCGGATTTGTCTATTGGTGAGAGTGGGGTGTTGAAATCTCCCACTATTATTGTGTGAAGTGCAATGTATGATTTGACCTTTACTAAAGTTCCTTTCATGAATGTGGCTCCCCTTGCATTTGCTGCATAGATACTTAGAACTGAGAGTTCATCTTGGTAGACTTTACCTTTGATGAGTATCAAGTGCCCCTCCTTGTCTTTTTTGATAACTGTGGGTTGGAANTCAATTTTATTCGATTTTAGAATGGCTACTCCAGCTTGTTTCTTTGAACCATTTGCTTGGAAATTTATTTTCCAGACTCTTACTCTGAGGTAGGTTCTGTCTTTTTCCCTGAGGTGAGTTACCTGTAAGCAGCAAAATATTGGGTCCTGTTAGTATAGCCAGTCTATTAGTCTATGTCTTTTTANTGGGGAATTGAGTCCATTGATGTTAAGAGAAATCAAATAAAATGAATTGTTGCTTCCTGTCATTTTTGTTGTTAAAGTTGGGATTCTGCTCTTTGGCTGCCTTCTTTTAGTTTTGTTGAAGGATTACTTTTTGGCTTTTTCTAGATGTAGTTTCCATCTTTATGTTGGTGTTTTCCCTTTATTATCCTTATAAGGGCTGGATTTGTGGAATGATATTGTGTGAATTTGGTTTTGTTATGGAATACTTTGGTTTCTCCATTTATGGTAATTGAGAGTTTTGCTGGGCATAGTAGCCTGGGTTGGCATTTGTGTTCTCTTAGTGTCTGTATTACATCTGTCCAGGATCTTCTGGCTTTCATAGACTCTGGTGAGAAGTCTGGAGTAATTCTAATAGGCCTGCCTTTGTATGTTACTTGACCTTTTCCCTTTACTGCTTTTAATATTCTGTCTTTATTTAGTGCATTTGTTGTGCTGATTATTATGTGTCCGAAGGAATTTCTTTTCTGGTCCAGTCGATTTGGAGTTCTGTAGGCTTCTTGTATGTTCATGGGCATCTCTTTCTTTAGGTATGGGATGTTTTCTTCTATAATTTTGTTGAAGATGTTTGCTGGCCCTTTAAGTTGAAAATCTTCATTCTCATCTACTCCTATGATCTGTAGGTTTGGCCTTCTCATTGTGTCCTGGATTTCCTGGATGTTTTGAGTTAGGATATTTTTGCATTTTGCATTTTCTTTGATTGTTGTGCCCATGTTCTCTATGGAATCTTCTGCAGCTGAGATTCTCTCTTCTATCTCCTGCATTCTATTGCTGAAGCTCACATCTATGGCTCCTGATTTCTATCTATCTCCAGAGTTGTCTCCCTTTCTGTTTTCTTCATTGTTTCTACTTCCATTTTTAGACTTTGGATGGTTTTGTTCAATTCAATCCCTTGTTTGGTTGTGTTTTCCTGTAGATCTTTAAGGGATAATTGTGTTTCTTCTACCTGTTTAGCAGTGTTTGCCTGTAGTTCTTTAAGGACTTCTACCTGTTTAGCAGTGTTCTCATTTAATTCATTGACGGATTTTGTGCTTTCTCTTTAAGGGCTTCTACCTTTTTAGCAGTATTCTCCAGCATTTCTTTAAGTGAGTTATTAATGCCCTTCTTAATATCTTCTACCACCCTCATGAGATATGATTTGAAATCTGCGTCTTGCTTTTCCGGTGTGTTGGGTTATCCAGGACTCGCTGTGGTGTTAGTACTGGGTTCTGATGATGCCCAATATTCTTGGTTTCTGTTCGTAGGATTCTTACGTTTGACTTTTGTCATTTGGAAATCTCTGGTGTTAATGTTCAAGCTGTCTCTGGCTAGAGCTTGATCCTGCTGTGATTCTGTTATTCAATGTGAGCATTCCTGGGAGTCCACCTGTCATCTGAGTCCCAATGGTCAGAGCACTTTCTGCCTGCAAGCTCTTCTCTTGCATGGCAGGTTTCCTGAAGTCTGGAGCTCTGATCCACCTTCAGAGTCCTGGGGTCAGAGCCCTCCCTGCAGGCCGACTCTCCTCTTGCAAGGAAGGTGTCCAGGGGTCTGGGTCTCTGCTCTGCCTCCCTTGATCCCCAGGTGATCCCTACGTCCTGAGGCACAGAGAGTACTCTAGAGCCCCTGGTGTCCTCTGGAGGGTTCTGAAGGAAGATGGTGGTGGTAGCCCCGACCTGAATGGATCCTAGCCTCTGGTCGGGCGGGGTTCCTTTTTCCCTGTTCCTGCTGGCACAAGACCCTCCTCAACTCTTTGGAGCTGATGTTGCGATCCACTCACCCATGATCCTGAGATGATCCCACTGTCCTGCGACATGGAGAGTACTCTGGAGCCCCCAGTGGCCTCCATTTACATTATTTCTTTATGTTTATCCTTGTTCAAACTGAACTATATGTCAAAATTATAGTTTTTCTCACAATCATTGTTTCCAACTTTGCTTGATAAATTCCTTTCTTATATTTTTAGAAGCCATAGGTTATTTTTTCTTTCATTTATATTTTCCTTTAATCTTTTCTCATCTAGAAAGTTGTTTCCCCATAGAGGTGCTATTGATATCATACTTGGCTATGCTCAGGTTTGTGGTACCTGCTTCATTTTGGCAAGCCACTTTATTGCCTCTGCGACTAAATATTAGTAAGGCTCCAGTTGTTTGGGAGCCTAGAAGCTCATTTGTGCATTTTGCTTTTCCTGCCAGGAATGTGATACTGTACTGAACTACAAACAGTGTTCATCAGTTGATACCTATGCCTCAAATTTGTCTTGTTTAGTTGGTATCATTATGTTTTTTCAAATTTAACCTTTTGTTTTAGATCTTTGTAATGTAGTACTGCAAAGTTCAGTGAGAATTCTTTACTGCTCAACAAGAAGATAAGGTCTTTTAGACCATGTCTGTCTATTTTTTATTTGTGGCTCAAGACTTATGCATTTTAAGTTTTCACTACATACTTTAGTAGTGTTTAGCTCTATACTGCTAAAGTGGAATACATTTATAACTATTACTTAATTTTTAGTCAATTGTACAGCATTAGCTTTTTATTACATGTGCTAAGTTTTTGCTTGTTAGTTTGTGTGTAAGGCCAACATCTCTGTTTTTCTAATTTGGTTAAAGAACACATTTTGTTTAAATTGTTGCTTCATTTTTACCTCACTGTGCATGCTGAGTTGCCAGTGCTCTATGGTTATATTTTAAAAATAGATTTTGCTTTGTCTGAGAGTTGATAATTCTCTGCTGTTACTGTTAGCTTCCTTTTGTATAATCTTTCCAGTAATTCATTTCCACTGTACCTGACAGAAATGCTGATTGCATCTCAATATTTTCAAACACATTACATACTTTATCAATTCAGTTTTTTTACTTGCTCTTGAAAACATTCCTTCTAGAACCTTCCATCCCCTTATAATATGATAAAGAAGTATGTTCTGTGTGGTATTGTGATTGACCCTGTGACTCTGAACACACTTGTCCTTCTGGGTCAGTTTGGGTTGCCAAGTCTTGCTTTTAGGTCTAGTGACAATTAATAACCATTGCCTTAGAATTTCACACAAAATAGTTTTGCCTAATATACTTAAAAGATGTTATTTTTAAGATTTAACATTTTTTCAAGTGAATAACATATAGTGGCAGTTAATTGGATTCTTAGGCATATTTTCATCATTAAACTAAATTGTAAGTAGCTTCCAAATATGAAGATAACTTCTGCACATTCTTGAAGCAACAAAGCAGTAAATATCAACATTCCTATTTTGTATGAAGTTTGACATGTGGTAAGCATCTCACTCAGCACATGGTATTGACATATATCATTCCTGTTCCTGGGGAGACAGATGAATCAGCAAAATGTGGACCTTGCCTTGATCTCAAAGCAAAGGAGGCAAATATCATAAAGAATAACTCTGATCCTATGTGTTCTTTGTCTCATAGGTGTCAAGTGGAAGGCATAATTATGGGAAGAAAAAAGTATTTTTGAAAAGAGCAGTCTGGTGAAGGCACCTTTGAATGATGGAAGAAGAAGATATAGATGATGAACATGTACACATGACTACATCTCATTTGTATTTTACTTGAGATAATTTCCTTTGTGCTTAGGACA
The DNA here is from genome assembly GCF_900095145.1 of Mus pahari. NCBI lineage: Eukaryota > Metazoa > Chordata > Mammalia > Rodentia > Muridae > Mus > Mus pahari. Next base: position 42,499,750 of record NC_034602.1, read on the forward strand.
GATGTGTACACAGATCTGTGATTTCTCAAAGGATGTTATTGTAGCAATGATAACAGCAACGTGGTGCCATCTATCATCATATCTTGTAAGCTAGGAAGCCAAAGGCCTCATAGCATCTGCCGTACTAGCCACAATGTGCATAATTAGTTCCACAGGCATATGAAAGTATTGATGTTTAAAACATTCCCTACATATACACTATAGTATAAAGAGCATGTGACAGAAAGTAGCTAAAAACCTCAAACTGTTGTGTGGAAATGTAGTGATTGCTCATTGTCTTGACCCTAGAGTAGGAGAGGAGAGCTCATAGCTTCAGCACACATTGAAGGCCATCATGTTCACTGTTGTTTTGACCACTTGAGACTAACTCAACAGTATCTGTAAAGCAGTCAGTGTGCTGCCACAATAAACACAGAGAAGTCATTTGTCTCATAAGCCAGAGAATGAACAAAGGCTCATCCATACCCAGCTGTGGAACAGCTGCAATTTCTCTAATACATTGTAGCCTTGAATATCATTGATGTTGCTAAATGACTGCCCTCCAAAAAACCCAACAAACAACTGAAAGAGTCAGATGCAGATATTTGCAACCAACCAATGGACAGAAGCAGCTGACCCCTGTTGTTGAATTAGGGAAGGCTGAAAGAAGCTGAGGAGAAGGGCAATCCTGTAGCAGGACCAGCAGTCTCAATTAATCTTGACCACCGAGATCTCTCAAACACTGGACCACCAAACAGGCAGCACACAACAGCTGAAATGAGGCTCCCAATACATATACAGCAGAGGACTTCCTGGTCTGTGTTCATTCAGAGATGATGTACCTATCCCTCAAGAGATTGGAGGCCTCATGGAGTTTAGAGTTCAGGTGGGATGGGGGATGGGGGCATCCACATGGAGACAGAGGGATGGGGAGGAGGGATGGGATGTAGAACAGTTGGAGGGTGGATGGGGGCAGAATAAAATATGGAGTGTAAAAAATAAATTAATTCAAGAATTTTTAAATAAAACTTTTATTACATTTTATTAATTTATTGTTTGCACACATATGTTATTAGTTATTTTTCTATCTCTATAATAAAAACACCATAACCAAGAAAACTTATAGAAGAAGGGATATTGGGGGACTTACAGTTCCTGAAGGTAGAGTCCATGAGGTTGCCAAAACAGACAGCAGAGTGAGCTCACGTCATGAAATGCAAGCACTATACACACAGATCACAGATAGCAAATTCAGAATGTCAAGAGTCTTTAAACTCTCAGAGCTCATTTCCAGTGACATACTTTCTCCAAATGTGATACCTCCTACACCTCCCAAACAGTGACATCAAACTAGGACCAAGTGTTAAATGCCTGAGGCGATGAGGGGCATTCTCATTGCATCTCTGTGTGGACAGGAGTTAGTTTTTTTCTTTCATGAGTCCTGGGGATTGAACTTATGTCTTCAGGCTTCGCAGTGAGTGCATTTACCATTTCAGAGACTCAGCACTTTACTCTTTTGTTGAAATCCCTTGTATCTCTTACTAGGATAGTGTACTGGCTAATTTTGTGTCAACTTGACACAGGCTGGAGTTATCACAGAGAAAGGAGTTTCAGTTGGGGAAATGCCTCCATGAGATCCAGCTGCAGGGCATTTTCTCAATTAGTGACCAAGGGGGGAGGGCCCCTTGTGGTGGGACCATCTCTGGGCTGGTAGTCTTGGGTTCTATAAGAGAGCAGGCTGAGCAAGCCAGGGGAGGCAAGCCAGTAAAGAACATCCCTCCATGGCCTCTGCATCAGCTCCTGCTTTCTGACCTGCTTGAGTTCCAGTCCTGCATCCTTTGGTGATCAACAGCAGTATGGAAGTGTAAGCTGAATAAATACCCTTTCCTCCCCAACTTGCTTCTTGGTCATGATGTTTGTGCAGGAATAGAAACCCTGACTAAGACAGATAGTAATTCAAATGACATTTTTATTTTCTTTCAAATGACTAAAGAATAAATATTTCTGGCTCAGAATACTAGAGTACTGCATCTGGTGCTTGGGTTTGTAATAGTTCCTTCCTATATGCACTGTAAGCACTATATGAGAATAACAAATCATTTTTCTCTGTGTCAACTACTGTGAGCACTGATAGTCATCTTTCAACAACTCCCTATGTTAACATGTTTTCTATTGTGTAAGTCACCTGATTCTTGATGACAGTAGCAATTCTTGGGTATGTACTTTTGATTTTTTTCCTCATCTTTTCACACAATTTTACAACAACTCTGTCTTCCCACAGTCAATATTTGTATAATAGAAATACATTTGTGAATTTCTTACAAGAGAATGGATATATGATACTTATTAAATGTATAAATGCTGAATGAAACTAATTCACAAAGGAAGATTTTATATTTTTACATCCTTACCCAAGTAATAAATAATAGAGCCAGGAGTTTGCTCTGCTTGTATTGCTATGGGCAGTTGGCATATCACATTGTGTTACTCATTAATATCTGATGTGCAATTTTGGGAAACTCATTCAATCTCTATGTGTCCTTGTTTTCCTCTTTGGAACAATAATACCTACTTTGAAGACTATTCATAACTGTGAAGCTTACCATGAAGAATAAAATAATGGAATTAAAATAAGATATCAATATAAGGTTGACTCAAAGTTAATGCTTAACAAAAGACTTCTGCTATGACCAATGGAATGTGGTATAAAGTGGGCTTCATTAGATTCACTATAGTTGAAGTTATAATGTGTGTATTAAATAAAAACATGTTCTAATACCATATTTTCACAGTTCTATAAAAATTTTTTCCTGCTCAGGAATTCATTCAAATGAGATCTGCATTTGTTAAGTGATTTCTTTGTGATTTTACCACAGGAAACTGTAGCTACTTACCACTAATCTTATACAGAGAAGATATATCCTTCATATATTTTAGATTTGCTATATATCATATTACTGTAATTTGGGGGGCTTTGTTTAGGCAGGTTGGCTTGTCCAGATGAAGTTCATTTATTCTTAGTCCTGTGTGGTGTGGTCTTCTATTGTATACAAATTCTATATTTCCTTTATTTATTGTTTGGACAAGGGATATTTGGAGTGCTTCCAAAGTTTCTTTTGTTGCTACTTTGCATTCAGCCATCTTTTGAAGTTGCAACCATGGCTACGTGTTCCTCTGGTCCATATTGGTAGACATATGGTGGTAGGGAATTACTAATTCATACCATACTGTTTGTTTTGTCAGACTTCTAGATGATTATATATTTCTTTCCAGTGGATACTGTTTGTATATTCCCACCTAGCAACAGCTCCTTCAGCTTTTACATATATATGCTAAACCCAGTCAAATGTATGGGTGTAGAATGGTATTTCATTGCAATATTGATCAGTATTTTCCAGATTTAATGATATGCAACATCTATTTATTTTTTGCTCTTCAGATTAAGTTTTATTTAATTGTACATATATGAAAAATATAGATATCAGTAGTATTTGTAGTTTCAGGTACCCACTAGGGGCCTGAAATATATCCTTATGCATTAGGGGTCAGGGGATTATTATACTATGTACAGCTAATCAGATCAATTATCCGACTTATGGTGCATGACTGGCTTAGAAGTGAGCAGTTAGCAAGGAAGACCTGGAATGGAGTTAGTCATTGGGTCATGGGAGGAGGGAGGGAAGACCTGGGGATTCAGCTTATATAAAGGTTGGGTGTAAAATGTGTAATTCACAGAAGGCCTGGATTGTATTCTGTTGTTAGGGATGCTATTAAAAAATGCCTCAGACTAAATAGAAACTAATATCCTGGTGACTCTGGAAGTTGGGAGTTTAAGATCAAGGTGTCAGTAGTATGAATTTCTTCTGAGCTCTTTTACCCCATTGGATTTCCAGGCACCTGATTTTTTTTCACTGTTCCTTTTGTGGTCTCATGCATACATGCTCATGAATGAGCATGTGTGTGTGTGTGTGTGTGTGTGTGTGTGTGTGTTCCCGTGCGGGCATGTGCATGTGCGTGCATACCCTTGGTGAGTCTTTGACTCTCCAAGTTTCCTTGTCAAATCTGATACTAGTTAGACTGGAGGAGGACTCATTCCAGCAGTTTCATTTAATGGAATCCTGACTATGTGTTCCTCTGGTCTCATGGTTGGATGAAGCATCCCTTGGGTATATGCCCAAGAGTGATATATCCGGATCATTAGGTAGATCAATTTCTATGTTCTTGAGAACCAACACACTGATTTCCATCATGGCTGTATGAGTTTATACTCCCACCAGGAGTAGACAAGTGATTGCCTTACTCTAAATCCTCACCAGCATGAGTAATCATTTGTTTTATTGATCTTAGTATTCAAATGAGTGTTAAGATGAAATCTCAAAGTAGTTCTTATGTGTCTTTTTCCCTGATGACTAAATATGTTGAACATTTCTTAAGAGATTTTCAGTCACATGAATTTCCTTTCTTGGGAATCTCTGTTTAGATCTGTACCCCACTTTTAAATATCTAGATTTTTTTTACATTCTATGCATATTTTAGATATTAGCCCAATATTAAATGTGGACATGGTACAATCTCTTCCCATGCTGTAGGCTGCTGATTTGTCCTAACGATGGTGTCCTTGCCATACAGACGTTTTTCAGTTCCATGAGGTTCATTTATTAATCGTTGATTTTAGTTCCTACACTAATGGTATTCTGTTTTCTGTACCAATGAATTCAAAGATATTCCCTTTCTCAGATTCAGTGTATATATTTTATGTTGAAGTCTTTGATCCATTTTGAGTTGAGTTTTGTGTAGGGCAATAAATATTTATGCTCTAGATTCTTTTACATGTAGCCATCCATTTCTAGCGTACCATTTGTTGGAGATGCTGTCTTTACCCCCACAATTTATAACTTCTTTATCAAAAATTAGGTGTCTGTAAGTATGTGGACTTATGTCTGGGTTTTCAATTTTATTTTATTGATCAATGTGTCCATTTTTGTGCTAATACCATGACATTTTTTTATCACCATAACTCTGTAGTCCAATTTGAGGTTGGGAATGGTGATACTTCAAGGAGATGTTTTATTATTCAAGATTTTTTAAAAAATAGCTATCCTGTTTTTTTGGATTTTTTTGTTTTTTGTTTTTTTGTTTTCTTTGTATTTCCATATGAAGTTGGAAATTTCATTTTAGGATCAATGGATACCTGTGCTGGCACTTTGATGGATGTGGCATTGTAGTTTGCTTCTTTTGTTGGATGGCCACTCTTTCCATCTTCTGATATATTCAATTTTTCCTCAATGTCTGAAACTTTTTTATTAGATATTTTCTTTATTACATTTCAAATGTTATCCACTTTCCTAGTTTCCCCTCCAAAAACCACCTATTCTCTCCCTTCTCCCCTTGCTCCCCAACCCACCCACTCTTGCTTCCTGGCCCAGGCATTCCCCTATACTGGGGCATAGAACCTTCACAGGACCAAGGGCCTCTTCATCCAGTGATGACCGATTAGGCCATCCTCAGCTACATATGTAGCTAGACCCAGGAGTCCCTCCGTGAGTTTTCCTTGATTGGTGGTTTAGTCCCAGGGAGCTCTGGGGTTACTGGTTAGTTCATATTGTTGTTCCTCCTAGGGGGCTGCAAAGCCCTTTAGCTCCTGGGGTACTTTCTCTATCTCCTTCATTGGGGATCCTGTGCTCCATCTAATGGATGACTGTGAACATCCACTTCTGTATTTGTCAGGCACTGGCAGAGCCACTCTGGAGACAGCTATATCAGGTTCCTGTCAGCAAGTTCTTGTTGGCATCTGCAATAGTGTCTGGATTTGGTATTTGTGTGGTGGATCCCCAAGTAGGGCAGTTTCTGGATGATCATTCTTTCAGTCTCTACTCTCAACTTTGTCTCTGTAACTCCTCCCATGGTTATTTTATTCCCCCTTCTAAGAAGGATTGAAGTATCCACACATTGGTCTTCTTTCTTCTTGAGTTTCATGTGAATTGCAAATTGTATCTTGGGTATTCTGAGCTTCTGGCCTAGTAACCACTTATCAGTGAGTGCATATCACGTGTGTTCTTTTGTGACTGGGTTACCTAACTTAGCAAGATATCCTCCAGATCCATGCATTTGTCTAAGAATTTCATGAATTAATTATTAATAGCTGTGTAGTACTCCATTGTTTAAATGAACCACATTTTCTGTATCTATTCCTCTGTTGAGNGACATCTGGCTTCTTTCCAGCTTCTGGCTATTATAAATAAGGCTGCTATGAACACAGTGGAACATGTGTCCTTCTTACAAGTTGGAGCATCTTCTGGGTATATACCTAGGAGTGGTACTGCTGGATCTTCCAGTAGAACTATGTCCAGTTTTCTGATGAACTGCAAAACTGATTTCCAGAGTGGTTGTATAAGCTTGCAATCCCACCAGCAATGGAGGAGTGTTCCTCTTTCTCCACAACCTTGCCAGCATCTGCTGTCACTTGAATTTTTAATCTTAGCCATTCTGACTGGAGTGAGATAGAATCTCAGGGTTGTTTTGTTTTGCATTTCCCTGATGATTAAGGATGTTGAACAATTTTTTACGTGCTTCTCAGCCACTGGGTATTCCTCAGTTGAGAATTCTTTGTTTTGCTCTGTACCCCATTTTTAATACGGTTATTTGGTTTTCTGGAGTACAACTTCTTGAGTTATATATATATTGGATATTACTGCTATTGGATTTAGGATTGGTAAAGATCTTTTCCCAATCTATTGGTTTGCCTTTTTGTATTATTGTCAATGTCTTTTACCTTACAGAAGCTTTGCAATTTTATGAGGTCCCATTTTTCTATTCTCGATGTTACAGAACAAGCCATTTTTGTTCTGTTCAGAAAAATTTCCCCTGTGCCCATATCTTCGAGGCTCTTCCCCACTTTCTCCTCTATAAACTTCAGTGTCTGTAGTTTTATGTGGAGTTCTTTGATCCACTTAGACTTGAGCTTTGTACAAGAAGATAGGAATGGATCAATTCACATTTTTATACATGCTAACCACCGGTTGAGCCAACACCATTTGTTGAAAATGCTGTTTTTTCCCACTGGATGGTTTTTAGCTCCTTTGTTAAAAATTCAGTGACCATAGTTGTGTGGGTTCATTTCTGGGTCTTAATTTTATTCCATTGATCTACTTGTCTGTCACTGTACCAGCATCATGCAGTTTTTATCACAGTTGCTCTGTAGTACAGTTTGAGGTTAGGCATAGTGATTCCACCAGAGGTTCTTTTATTTTTGAGAATAGTTTTTGCTATCATAGTTGTTTTTTGTTTTTTTTTTGATATTTCAGATGAATTTGCAAATTGTTCTTTCTAACTCTGTGAAGAATTGAGCTGGAATTCTGATGGGAATTGCATTGAATCTGTAGATTGATTTGGCAAGATAGACATTTTGACTGTATTAATCCTGCCAATCCATGAGCATGGGTGTTCTTTCAATCTTCTGAGATCTTCTTCAATTTCTTTCTTCACAGATTTGAAGTTCTTATCATACAGACCTTTCACTTGCTTAGTTAGAGTCACACCAAAGTATTTTATATTATTTGTGACTATTGTGAAGGGTGTTGTTTCCCTAATTTCTTTCTTAGCCTGTTCTTCCTCTGTGTAGAGAAAGGCCACTCACTTGTTTGTGTTAATTTTATATCCAGCTACTTCATTGAAGTTGTTTGTCAGGTTTAGGAGTTCTCTGGTGGAATATTTGGGGTCACTTATGCATACTATCTTATCATCTGAAAAGAGTGACATTTTGACTCCTTCCTTTCCTATTTGTATCCCTTTGATCTCCTTTTTTTGTCTAATTAATTGCTCTGGCTAGGACTTCAAGCACTATATTGAATAGGTAGGGAGAGAGTGGGCAGCCTTGTCTGGTCCCTGATTTTGATTGGATTGCTTCAAGTTTCTCTCTGTTCAGTTTGATGTTGGATACTGGTGTGCCGTATATTGCTTTTAGTATGCTTAGGTATGGGCCTTGAGTTTCTGATCTTTCCAAGGCTTTTATCATGAACGGATGTTGGATTTTGTCAAATGCTTTCTCAGCATCTAATGAGATGATCATGTGTTTTTTGTCTTTGAGTATGTTTATATAGTGGATTACGTTGGTGGATTACCATATATTAAACCATCACTGCATCCCAGGAATGAAGCCTACTTGATCATGATTGATGATTGTTTTGATGTGTTCTTGGATTCGGATATTGAGAATTTTATTGAGTATTTTTGCATGGATATTCATAAGGGAAATTAGTCTGAAGTTCTCTTTCTTCACTGGGTCTTTGTTTGGTTTATGTATCAGAGTAATTGTAGCTTCATAGAACTAATTGTGTAGAGTACCGTCTGTTTCTATTTTCTGGAATAGTTTGAGGAGTATTGGAATTAGGTCCTCTTTGAAACTCTGACAGAACTCTGTACTAAACATATCTGGTTCATGGCTTTTTTTTTTCTGAGACTATTAATGACTGTTTCTCTTTCTTTAGGGGATATGGGACTGTTTCGATTAATCGGATTGTGATTTAACTTTGGTGCATGGTATCTGTCTAGAAAATTGTCCATTTCATCCATTAGGGGAGCAGGTCTTCCCCTAATGAGCCTCAAATCTAATTTCCTGTGGGAATCCTCTCAGTGTTCCCAGATGGTCTTTACCAACCCAAGCTTCTCACATCCAGACACCCTGAGCCCAGCAGTGGGCGGTGTTGCGTGCAGTCAGACTTCCCACTGCCCAGCCTTGCCCAGTGGCCCTAATCCCGAGTGGACACCATTTTTATCCCACAGACCACAACAGGCAGCTGGCTACAGACTGATAGACTGGGGACAGGGCATTAGAGTTTGGATTTGAAGTAAATGTGTAGAATAAAGATCTGAAGCTCACCTATCTGCTTTCTGCCCTACTTGCTTCTTTTATAGTAAAAACAAACAAACAAACAAACTTACTAAATATGCGTATTTCCTTTTAGAAAGAGACCTATTAACATATTTTTCCTACTTTCCTATAGGGTTTTTAAAAAAACTATTCAAATAAAATGTGAAATCCCCATTTTGGGGCAGTACTGTTTTTGACTTAAGTATTTTGAAATTCTTATCGGCTCATTTACTTTTATCACTGATATATTCTCTGCATAAACTGACCTCTATGATATCAACGTTATACCTGGTGATTCTTGACTGGAGATGTACCCTGATAGTGATAACACAGTTCCTCTTTTCAGGTTAATGATAACAGAGTATGATTTTTCTATCATGTCACCTTTTTCACTCTTCTCTTTAAAGTGAATGTCCTGTGGGTAATCTAAGGTTGCATTTTCCATTTTCTTTCAACATGATAGATAATTTTCCCTTCTCAAGTTGGTTGTATAGGCTCATTTTTATTTAATAATATTTTTGACATGATTAAAGACCAATTAAACATCTTAGTATTTGTTTTTTTACTTGTTCTATCTCTCTTTGATTTTTCCTCATATTATTTTGAGATTTTTTAGGTTTTATTTTATGGTCCCATTTCCCATTATTTGTAGATGTTATTAGTTATAATTCCTTATGTTGCTACTTTCGTGTTCCCTTTAGGGATTTTTACAGCATATATCTTTTGGCCTGTCATCATCAAATGATACTATACCACGTTAACTATAGTCAGTTTCTATTTTTTGTCTCCCCTGGCTTTCATGTTGATACAGAAATACAGTTTACACCTATATATGTTAAAAATCCTCACAAAAGTTTGAGCCATTCCCTTTATATTACCCTTTTCAATTTATATTCTCACTTCCTGTGAGATTAATAATGCATTTGAAATATATTTCCTAATTTAATCCAAGAATTATATAAAATATGATTCAGAATACATGGTCCTCATGGGAGTGTTAGTCTTCTTTGTCATTAATGTCCAGGCACAGTTTCAGACATTGTAGTATAGTGTCATTAAAAACTGAATTATTAATATCTTCTGATCAGTAGCATATGTGTTGAAGCACTGGTAAGTGCTATCCATTCTATATTTTTACCAAAGCTCCCATTGTAATTATTAATTCTCAGAGTCAATGCTTAGTTTCCTATAGTTCATTATGTTTAAACACGTCTCATCTGGGTAATATGTATAGAATGAGATGGTCCCCATAAGGATCTTTTCTCTTTGTGATTGTCAAAACTTTTTTGAGTCATGTTAGATGGTCCATGCATCAAAGATGTTCCTTTAGACTTTATACATTGAGTAGTGTAGCACGGTACACTCTTAATTCATCATTGTGAAACATTATGAGCAAGATCAGTATGGCTTAGTGGAAGCACTTGTACTTCAAAGACCTAGATACAAATGGTGCTCTTATAACTCATGAGCTTTTAGTTAGACAGCTATTAATTTTTTTGAGTTTTTATTGGTTATTTTATTTATTTACATTTCAAATGTTATCACCCTTCTCAGTTTCCCCTCTACAATCCCCCATCCTTTCTTCCCTCCCCCTGCCTCTATGAGGGTGCTCCTCCAATCACCCATCCACTCCTGACTCAGTGCTCTAGTGTTCCCCTCCTAGGTCATCAAGCCTCCATAGGACCAAGGGGCTCCCTTCCCAGTGATGCCAGATAAGGCAGTCCTCTATTACACATCAAGCTGGAGCCATGGGTAACCCCTGTGTACTCTTTGGTTGGTAGTTTAGTCCTTGGGAGGTCTAGGGGTCTGATTAGTTGATATTGTTGTTCTTCCTGTGAGGTTGTAAACCCCTTCAGCTCCTACAGTTCAGCTATTATTAAAAATAAAGTTATATAAACTTATAAGCATATAATTCAGGGTCAAGCTAAGCTATTAAGCACAGAAAATCATCACTTATATTTTACTGTTACTTATGCTATGGATATTATGTGACTTCCTGTGCATGGAGAACTTTTAAAGTATATGATACTCCTCATTTTTCCCAAGCCTACATTTCATGGCATCACAGAGGTTGCTTGAAACTGCCTAGGGTAAGGTTATTTACACCACAGGTATTGCCATGTGTTATGAGTCAGTACTAGATTTAACATGGTACTTGTGGTGGAGATCTAAGTGAGTGATGAGGAAAATATTAATAATTTAGCTAGAAGACATGTCCTTCATATCTGTCTGGTTCCTTGTGAATAGTACATCGCACCGAGGAAATTGTAGTCTGCTGTGAAAAAAAAAAATGCTGAAGTAACTCAGTAAAGAAGTGACGGTGTCAAAATGTGGATACTTCGTTCCTTCTTAGAATGGGGAACAGAATACCCATGGAAGGAGTTACAGAGACAAAGTTCAGAGCTGAGATTGAAGAAAGGACCAACCAGAGACTGTCCACCAAGGGATCCATTCCATATACAACCACCAATCCCAGACACTATTGCATATGTCAGCAAGATTTTGCAGAAAGAACCCTGATATAGCTGTCCCTTGTGAGGTTATGTCAATGCCTGGTAAATACAAAAGTAGATGTTCACAGTCATCTATTGAATGGAACACAGGGCCCCTAAAGAAGGAGCTAGAGAAAGTACCCAAGGAGCTAAAGGGGTCGGCAGCCCTATAGGAGGATCAAAAATATGAACTAACCAGTACCCCCAAAGAACTGTGTCTCTACTTGCATATGTAGCAGAGGATGGCTTAGTTGGCCATCAATGGGAGGAGAGGCCCCTTGGTCTTGTGAAGATCATATGCCCCAGTACAGGGGAATGCCAGGGCCAGGAAGCTGGAGTGAGTGGGTTGGGGAGCAGGGTGGGGGGAGGGTATAGGAGACTTTCAGGATAGCATTTGAAATGTAAATGAAGAAAATATATAATAATAATAATAATAATAATAATAATAAAGAAGTGCTGGTGTCACAAACAAGTACTGTTCTGAAATTTATTTCTTGTATTTCTTTCATTTTTGTTTTTTCTTTCAACTAAGCATATCAATCTTGAGAGAACTCACAGTTTGCCAGGTTACAAGCATTAGATAGCTATAGATGTAGGAACTTGACAACATGAAAACGTTCTATGAAATAAGTCGGTGACAGGGAACTGACTGTAGGGGCCATTGTGGATTACTTTTTTGTGAAGTGTACTCACATATTCATTCCATTATACACTTCCTTGTATTTTTAAAAAACAGCCAGCAGTAAAATATTAGCCGGCCATACACCACTTACATCCTCTTTGGTTAAGAATCTTAATTTATGGGATGGACCCCAGGGTGGGGCAATTTTTGGATGGTCCATCCTTTCATCTCAGCTCCAAACTTTGTCTCTGTAGCCCCTTCCATGGGAGTTTTGTTCCGAATTCTAAGAAGGGGAGAAGTGTCCACATTTTGGTCTTCCTTCTTCTTGGGTTTCATGTTCAGCAAGATTTTGCTGAAAGGACCCTGATATAGCTGTCTCTTGTGAGGCTATGCTAGTGCCTAGCAAACACAGAAGTGGATGCTCACAGTCANCTATNGGATGGAACACAGGGCCCCCAATNAAGGAGCTAGAGAAAGTACCCAAGGAGCTGAAGGGGGCTGCAACCCTATAGGTGGAACAACAATATGAACTAACCAGTACCCCCAGAGCTCATGTCTCTAGCTGCATATGTAGCAGAAGATGATCTAGTCAGCCATCATTGGGAAGAGAGGCCCCTTGGTCTTGCAAACTTTGTATGCCCCAGTACAGGGGAACACCAGGGCCAAGAAGGGGGAGTGGGTGAGTAGGGGAGCAGGGGGCGGGGAGGGTATAGGGGACTTTGGGGATAGCATTTAAAATGTAAATGAAGTAAATACCTAATAAAAATTGAAAAAAAAAACGACAGAAGAATCAGAAAAAAAAAGAATCTTCATTCATTAAGCCAAGCATTCAATCCATAAGAACAATACTATGAAACTATATTTTCATGTTTGTGGCTATTCCACACTAGAGTAAACCACCAGGAGCCTTTTCTTTATTTCCTCTAAGCCCATAGGTGGACAGGACAGGGATGCCACTATGTCTCTGCATAGTTATTCACATCCTACCTTGATGTGCAGTTACTGTTGCTTTTGTCATGTTCCTCTCTCTGCACCTCTTCCTTATACTCTTGGTCACCTCCAGCCACTTTCTGTTTTTATTACCAATGCCTTCCGTTCATCAGGCTGGAGACCACAGTTGGTCCTGTTAACATTATTCACAAAACATGAGTCCATAGTTGCTCACTAAGGACCAGAGGGTCCTTGTCAGTGTCGTTGATGACAATACTCTGGTTGTGAACCATTTCTTACAGAGGGATTATGTTGAAATATTTTAGGATTATAAAAGAATTATAAATTATGTAATAGGCACACCCTATATATCTTCTATCTTATTTAAGGAGAAACACATAGGGAATACCCTTGAAGATCCATGTATTCCTCTTTAACTCCATTCCCCCTTTCTCTCCAAATATAAGCACTAGCATACATCCATCATTCCCAGATTATACTGCTAGATTTAGGCTTCATAGATGGTTTTACATACTCTTAAATATACAACCCTGATACATACATACATCATATACATATACATATGCACATGTATACATATGCATATACATATACATGTTTAAATCAATAGACTTCATAGTTTAGGTCAGTTTTAGGTTTAGCAAATTACCAAGTAGAAAGAAACCTCCTCTGATTTTTAGCTCACAAATGGATAATAATTTTTTGTTTATCTTTCCTGTATTTCTATGAAGATTAGGGCCTTCACATTGGCAGTTTTACAACTGGTAATTGAATTTGGGTAAGTTCTTCAGCAACATGCACAGCATTGTCCTCCTGAGCATCTCCTTCACTAGGCATAGTACTTGATGCAAAACATCTGTTGAATTAAGAGACGTACAGACAACTGCATTTGAAGTGCTAGTATCAACAGTGGAAGCTCTTTGTGATGTTCCACAAATAACAGTCTGGACCATTAAAGGACTCCCTGTCAGAGAAAAAAAAAAAAGGAGAATGGGTTCAAGGGAAGCCATCAGAGATACTGTCTTCAGACTCTGATAGGCAAGGACAAGATTGTCAGTCACCACCAGAAGTAATGTACTCAAGGCAGCAATGCTCAAAACTCAGACATTCGTAAGCCAGAGAGACTGCCTCTGTTTACCACCTGAGAGCACTTTGGATAATGAACCATGAAAGCCTGCTATGCAACGGCACTATGCAATAAGTTTTCATTTGCTACTAGTCAGCTTCAGGGATCAAGGACAGTAAAACACATAACCCACTCATGCATGTTATTTTAAAGGCACATTTTAAAGTTATAAATATGGTACATTGAGTTAATGAGGTATGCTCTTTTGGTGACAAATATTTACATTCCACATATGCCTCTTGATGTCAAGATTGTAACTGTTTCATTTTCTTCCTTCTCTCAGGAGGCTGGGATGCAGATGGAAGAGGCCCTTGTGTCTGGGACATATTCACTCCTCAGGGAGGAGAGTGAGATTTTGAGAACCAGACTGGTGATGTAGCTTGTGGCAGCTAGACTCTGTGGGAAGAAGATTTGAAATGTATCAAACAGCTTGGATTGACTCATTACCGTTTCTCTCTTTCCTGGTCACGTCTGTTACCTGATGGGACGACAGGTTTCATCAACCAGAAAGGCAAGTGTTTCTTAAAAATAGAAGGTTTCAGCTTTAATTCAAGGTTATTGCTACAGTCTGGCATAATTAATCTGGCATGCTGTCCTGCAGGGTAGCTTTGAGATCACAAAGTTTTCAGACTGATTATAGGATAAAATTTTTTGAAATGGGTTTGCATTACCTTTCTCCATAATATTTTGATTTTCCTGGGCTGTTGAGCTCCTCTTTGGAGAAAGGAGGGATATGTGGTTATGAAGAAGTCTGGAATAAGGGTTCTGTTTATGTAAGATACTAGCTCAGTGAAGGTGAATTTTCAAAAGCTGCTGTATTATAATACATTTTAAGTTGTCTCATCCATGATGAACTTTATAGCCATGAAGAAGCCAAAAGTGCTGGGGAATTTCAGCCACACTGAGCTCCCAGTGGCAGCCTAGGGCTTAGTCCCCATGTCCCTGAAGCTTACTTAGTTGAGGGAAAGTGGCAAGCATCAGATACATTGTACACTGTAACAGTTTGTCTTGACATCACTCATTGACTTGGTTTCTCCATGAGTAGAAAGGAATGCTATGAAAGTTTACACTTCAGAGAAGTATTAAAAATTTACCTGGAATAATTTTATGGTTCTCGTAGTACCCGATTTATGATAAGCACTTATTAAATGCTACCTATTCTTAAGACGCATCAATAAAAGAAACATTCACTTCTCCATTGGATACTTTACTTGCACATTTTAACACATAATTTCTCCCATACCCAAACCAATAGGGAAGACATCATGATCATATTTTATAGATGTGGATGTCCAAGTCCACACATTTGGTAAATTGATTTGAAATCTAAAATGAAGATCTAGCTACACTTTACACAAATAGGCTTGGAAACCTGGCCTAGGGACCAAATCTGGCCTGCCACCTGTTTTTGTAAATAAAGTTTTACTGGAACACAGCCATGACCATTCATTACACATCATCTATGGTTGCTTCCCTACTGCAATGGCAAAAGTAAGTAGTTGGGGTAGAGACCATATGGCCTACAAAGCTCAAAATATTAATGATCTGGTTCTTTGCAGGAAAAGTTTGCCAACCCCATATTCTACAACATATGGCTTCTAAATGCACACTCTTTATTATTACTTGGTCTGGAAAAGAGTTTGTATAATAGAAGTACTAGATGAAACCAATGAAGTGCAATGAGTGTAAAATTTAGAGAATATTTCCTAAACACAGGGTGAGCAATTGTATGGCTCAAGAGTGGCTCCTTTCCCTGTATCACCAAGAGACTTTCTGATGGCGTGGGATTCATATGAGTAAGCTATATAAATCCTTACATGCAAAAACCCATTATGCTAGGACCTGCTTGTGCTTGGGCATTTGCAGTGTTTGTCTTAAACAAGGCTGGGTGCTTGATCTCTCCCTTGTGAAACGAATCCACAACACAGAAGTATATATGAAGGGACAATGCAAGATAAGCAGGCCTATTACTGAATTCAGGAGATATCAGCCAAAATGTGGGCTGTTGGTTAAATGTAGAATTATTGCACATCTTTGAGTTCTTTAACTTTGGCTTTGAACAAGAAATGATGTCTGGTACAGGTCGAAGGTGAGTCCATAATTTTTTATCTTCATCATCCAATACCTCCACCTTCTTTTGTTTTTGTACCATGCTACTTCAAGCTCTGACAATTGACTCTGAATGAGCTCAGTGTCTTGCTTCTTCCCTTGCACTGTTTGCCAGTTGTAATTGACTCTCTTTGTGATTTTGCAGCTATTAGCTTCCTGCCTTGATCTTCATCCTCCCAGCCCTCAACTGTTTATTATTCTCAACAAGGACATTTTGATACATACATTGACACATCTGCCTGTTTTCTCCTTTTCTGTCTTAGTCTTCCATATAAGTTCCTATAAATACCACCACAGCAACTTTCCAAAAACTTGGTTGAATTTATAGCAGCCTGGGTCATCTGCTAAAACAGAGAAAGATTGAAAAAAACATATTTCATTCTTTCAAGGCTCAATAAGGAGCTGTCTTCTTTCTATATTATTCTAGGTTCTATTTGGCTTACTTTGAACTCTCCTCTGAAGCCATCTAAATTTCTATTATCTATCTATCTATCTATCTATCTATCTATCTATCTATCTATCTATCTATCTATCTATCTATCTCATCTATTTATCACCTACCTATATGTCATCTATCTTCTATCTATCTATCTATCTATCTATCTATCTATCTATCTATCTATCTACCTATCTATCATCTATCTACTTTACCTATCTGTCTGTCATCTATTATCCTTTATCATCTCATAACACTTTGAAAAGCTCATAGTGTACTTATTACATGCTTTAATTTTAATGTTGTGAGCACTTTGCATTTAATTCCACTCAGAGTATATTGAGTATGACTTATGCTTAAAGAACTCTTCTATGTACTGGCAGCATGGATGGAAATCAATCCTTGAATTGCTTACAGTGTGGTAGACACATAATTATGTCTGTAGAATCCTGTAATCTAGGCTACTGCCTTCCAGAGAGGGATTCAGTAAATAGTACCTAAATTTATTTTGGTCAATATCAATCATAAAAACCATTGAGTTCAGTGAAGATCTCTTTTTATTGAGTGTGTAGTACCTGCCAGTCTCTATGCCAAACATAAAACTTGCTTTTGTGGTTTCATGTTCTCATTAGGTCCATCAGTGAGAGGCCTCTCTCTATCATGGGCTACAGGCATAGATATGGGTGAAAAATTCCAAGACAACAAAGTTTATAATTGAGTTTAACTTAGATTTGACATCAAAATCCTAGTGCTCAGTATTTAGTGCACCAAGAGCCATGCCAAGCCACTTGAAGTCTGCTATAATTTTGTCTATCAGTAAAGGAGAAGTTCCATGTTTCCAAGACCCTTTCCATTGAAGTTTCCATGGAGCTTTCAGTGAGCTTCCATTTGCATGGTAAAGAACAGAATAATAATAATAATAATAATAATAATAATAATAATAATAATAATAATAATCCTCAGAACTGTGACCACCACCAGGCTTCTAAGACAGCTCCAGCATTCCCTCTCTAAAGCACAAGGATCACGGGGCTCGTATTAAGGACTTCCTACAACTAAACTGCAATTGTGAGTAGAACAGAATGCATGTGAAAATTTCTCTCATTATTGAGAGAAATTTTCTTGGTTTATCATATCTGTTGAAGATATTTATGTAACTTGCTGCAGATAAAACTGAACCAGATCTATTGTGGGTGTTAACATCCAATGATGCACGCTTGGCTTTTTCTTTCCAAAACACCCAAACCCTGAAGATATTCTCTCTTAAGACTTATTTATTTACTTATTCTGTTTGTTATGCAAAGGCATTTCGGGTGTGTGTGTATGTGTGTGTGTGTGTGTGTGTGTGTGTGTGTGTGTAAGTGTACACATGTATGTACATGCTTCTAGAGTCCAGAGAGAGCCTTTCAATGTCTTTCCTCATGCTCATTCCCTCTTAGTTTTGAAATAGGGTCCCCTTTTGACTTAGAGCTTTCCAAGTAGTCCTGGCTGGTTGGGCTAGCCAGTGAACTTCGTGGGTCTTCCTTTCAACATTTCTGCTATCACAGTACAAGGCTAAGTACAGCACACCCAACTTTTAAAAATATGGTTTCTGGGGACTGATCTCAGGTGCTTAAACTTGCAAGATAAGCCTTGTACAGATTGAACCATCTCTCCAGCTTCCCCTGCCCTTTACCAAAGTTTTAATTAAAGACCTATGGAGCTATACCAGTGTATCAGATGTTGAGGGTCAGATTAACATGTACAGAAGTTTGTGTGCACAATGTGAGTTTGTAAGCCAAGAGAACAGAGGCAGAGAAACGGGAACAGGAAGCAGAGGTACAATGGTTACAGTAGTCAGGTGATCTGGGTGTGGTGAGGAAAGACTCATGCCAATCACACATGGTGATCACCTGGCCACTACACAAAGATTTGTGTGTGTGTGTGTGTTTGTCCTCAGTCATAGCTGATTAATAGTGCATAGGGCACAGGAACCAAAGGGCACAGGAGGTTCTTATGAGAGGCAGGACTTCTGCAAGCAGTTTCTCATTCTTGTGCAGTGAACTGTTGAAGAGGTTGAAGTGGTTTAAACTCAGAAAGACTGGTGTGTATTCCCCCCCCCCCCAATTTAAATATTTTCTCAAAGAACATGTAAAAACATTCAAAACTCTCTTACTGTCTTTGTCCAGGAACACTCTGTGTCTGTGTTTCTTTGTTTGTCTCTGTCTCTGTCAGTTTCTCTTATTGTCTCTGTCCCTCTCTGTATTTCTGTCTCTATTGTCTCTTCTGTCTGTCTTTCTGTCTGTCTTTCTGTCTGTCTGTCTGTCTGTCTGTCTGTCTTTCTGTCTGTCT
>NC_034602.1:42518794-42524434 GCF_900095145.1 Mus pahari
TGTGTGTGTGAATGTGTGTGCTTGACTACCCATTTCAAAGTTTGATTATGGGACATTTGGAACCTTGTAAAATTCTATGTTCTCAAACTGGCAGAATATTTTACAATGTAAGATTGTGGCATAGCTTTTCTTTTTCAAATGTCAAGTTTTCAAGGTTTAACAAGAAAAGAATGAGTTGGCAACTGGAATCACATAGCTCTGTATTTTTTAGCTGTCTAAGTGCATTTTCATATCTGCCACAAATGTAGGTTTTATGGGATTACTAGGAGACACAAGTCTTAGAAATAAAGAAAAAATGTGAATATACATGCAGAAATTCATGTTCACTTTAAGACTTCAAGTATAAGGATACTTAGTAGGAATGACTTAAATAAGTTGACTCACTCAAATTTACCTTGTATTTCACATCCAGCCTAACTGTAGACTGAATAATGTCTCCTTACATGCTAAACATGCCCTTGTATTGAATTTTAGACACTGTGAAGACATTACCTTAACTGGCAAGAGAAACTTTACAGATGTCATTAAGTTAAGGATATGGAGATGAGGTTATCTTTTGTGATCTGTGTGGGACCACTGTAGTCACATAGATCATTAAAGGAGGGAAGATGGATGATCAGAGTTGGGAATGTAAGAACTGAAGAAAATTGAGGTGAGGTGAAGACAAAGAAAGCAACTGTTACAGAGGCACACAGGAGACCTCTACCACCCAGAAAAGACAAGGAAGTGGATTGCAATTGAGAGATTGCCAGAAGATGGAGACTCTGTGGCTATTTTGACCTAACCTCCTTGAAAACTCTTTGGATTTCTGGCCTCCAGAGCAGTGGGACAATTTCTGTGTAATTTGTTCCAGAAGCAGCTGCAGAAGAGAACTAAAACAGTTCTTGGACCACTAAATAAACTGGCAGTGGTAGACTAGAGGTATGAATCAAAGAGCGTTAGGACATAACTGACACAGGTTGGACATGTGATCAAAACAAATTCTGTTACAATTTCATAGTTGGCTAATTTGTCCTGCCTGCTTGTCAGCCTCCCTCTCTTCTCCCTTTCCTCTTTCTTTTTCTTTTCCTTCTTCCTTTCTTCCTTGCTTGCTTTCTTGGTTGGGTGGTTAAATACTTTCTTCTTTCCTTCCCTCCTTCCCTCAGTCCCTTCCTCCCTTCCCCCCCTCCCTCCCTCCCTTCCTTCCCTCCTTTGCTTCATTCCTCCCTCCCTTCCTTCTCTCTTCCTCCCCCTTTCTGTATTACTAGAAGCATGCTTTCTGAAAGTTCTAGTAATTTTCTCTTATCACAGAGTTTCCCTATTTTCTTGATCTGTGTCATCCTGTTCCACTCCCAGTCACTGCTGATGGAACAAAGGAAAAAAAAAACCTATCTCCTCTCTGGAACAACTTCTGTGGCCTTGTTAAAAAGCATGGCCTTTCCCAGGTGTTTTTTTTCTCTCTCAAGGAAGTCTGGATTTGATCAACTGAGAGAACTGAGTTGAAGAATCTCAGCCTCCAAGTGCCTTGAATTTCAGCTGTAGTAATTTTTGTCACAAGGTGTCTGATATGTTCATAGTATTTCAAATAATGCCTGCTTTACCACACCAGTCCCACCACCCAAATGTCCTACGTTGCCTTTGCATGTGAGTTAGTCTTAGAAGGTTTATTTTTTCCCTTATCTCAAATTTACTGCAAGTTTTCCAAGACCAACTAAACATAAATGGACTTAATTGAAACAGAAATATGGGGCCTGGAGAGATGTCTTGGTGGTTAGGCGTACTGGTTGCTTTTCCAGAGGACCTGGGTTCAATTCCTACCACCCACATGGCAGCTCACAACTGTCTGTAACCAGTTCCAGGGAACCTGGCACCCTCACAAATCATACATGCTGGCAAAACACCAGTGCACATAAAACAAAAAAGAACTAAATCACAAAAGAAGAAACAGAAATATGGTGCCAACTATGAGAGAAACTTGAAGAAGTTTTACTTCTTCAAAGAGTACTATCTCAACAGACAGGTACCAAAAGATCTTTCAATTCCAAGACCCTCTGATCTATAACACACAGTCCCTCGAGAACATGGGGGGTTAGTTGTCACTGAACCTTACAAGTCTTCTTCATAAACGAAACTAAACACTTTCAACAATATGATCTTATCCAATTCTAATAATAGCCGCAAGGTGGCGCTGTTAGCACCTCTTTCACAAATGAGTGTAGGCATACAGAGGTCAAGGGATTCATCCAAGTTCCTTTCACTAAGTAATGTTAATATGGTGCTTTCCCCTTAGGGTCTCATTCCTGCTAGGAATGCAGCTCAATGGCACGGGGATTCCCTGTTCATAAAACTTTAGATTTAATCTCTCCTTATTCACACACACACACACACACACACACACACACACACACACATCACTCTACCGTCTCACCATAAGGTTTTAAATGTTTTATTAAATCATCAAGTAAACTGTATAAAGCTGAAATAAGAAAGGTATTTCATTCTGCAATATTACATATAAATTATGCAGCAGAACATGAATTCCTAAACACGGAAAATGTATTTAATGCCAACTCATGATTATCATGTTGCTTAAATTAAAGTTGATTGGTTACCCTTAAAGATTCCTCATAAAAAATTAATAAAAAAGATCTGATATTATGACCAGGTCTGAGTAGGAAGAAGTTGAGGTTAATGAAAAGTCACATTTTTCTGGTTCAGGAACATTTGTAAACAGGAGAGATGATATGTTGTAGTGGGGGAAAACTCAGGCTCAGTGTGGGACTAAATATTGTCAATTTCATTTGACAACACCCAGGCTCTCTTGATACCAATTTTCATGTGTGTAATAGGAATAGAATTGCTCCCCTCTTGGGCTTAATGCTAAAATTAAGCAAAAGTGAATGCCATCTCTTTCACATACACACGCACACAGGCACGCACATATGAGATCAATCATGCAAGGCAAGCCAATGAAAAGAATTCACTAGGAGGCGCTTGAAGTTTACCAGTACTATGGTTAGTGTAGTACATCAGCTTAGACATCCCATTCACATACTGGGAAATGTGAATTTATATTGGCCCAGAGATGGGTTTGGAACACTTTTTTTATGGAGAGAGGAAAGTACAGCTTTATAGAGAGAGGAAAGAAAAGCTTTAAATCTATTCAGAAATTGTATCGATTTTTCCATTGTTACCCAAATCAACCACCACTGACCTAAGTGCTTGAACCAACACAACTCTGCATCCTTGGAGCTCTGTCAACTGGAATCAGGGATCTATAGGGCTGTGTTATTTTCTAAAGTGTATAAGGTGGTCTCTGACTTGGTTCATATGTGTTGTTGACAGGTGGTACTGAGGTCGTTGCTGGCATTCTTTTGAGGGCCACCTTTATTTGCTTCTATTGGCTTGTGGCTATCTTCACCTTTAAAGCTAGTGGCAACAAACCAGTCTTTTCCAGTCTACCCCAACCTCCACCTCTGATTTATTCTTACATAGTCTGATTTTTTTTCTTACCTGTACTCTTTTATATCTAAGGACTTATATGTTCTGTTGAGTCCATTTGAAAAGCCTAAAAAGTCTAGAGAAACCTTCCTGTATCAAGGTCTTTACCTTAATTGCACTATCGTAGTCTCCTTTTGCTGTGATTGATCCCATACTCATTTAATCAATGGGCATCTTTGAGAATAGAAGGAGTTATTCTGCTACAGTCACAAACAAATGTGTTCCCAAGACATAGAGTTCTTATAAGTGACTCATGCTATTTTCCTCTTTTGAAATGAGTGAGCCATGGTTAAAATTACTCAGCCAGGTCACCACTACCCTGATGCATAATGTGGTCTCTGCTTACGCTGCTTCTTCTCCCTATTCTCTCTCTTCTTTTGATGAGGTATGAACCCTGTACACCGAACTTTCAATTCCCAGAAGGAACATCTCTTTTAAGAGAGTAACTATATAAACACTGTCCAGACAGTATATCAAAATAAAACTCTGACCCATATGAGAAGCCCAGACAGCTAAACCACAACCTCTGTAGCTGTCTGCCCAGAAGAGTCAGGGTAGGCTAACAACTTTCACTTTCTGTAATTTTTGCTCCGAACAGAGGTCTGCATCCAACTCAGGACAACTGGATAAAGCTAAATATGCCCCACAAACCAATTGCAGAAGATACTCACTTCTGCTCAGCTCTCTCCATGGCTGATGCCTTCTGCTTTTGCCTTTTCTTTCTCGCAACTGTCCTTGAGTACTTGCCAAATTCTTGTGATGGTAGTTGACTTCCACACTATAGCAAACTGAGTAAACCCTCTGTTTCCTTCTTTGGTTGGTCTTCATGTCTGTATCTCTTTGGATATTCTAGATATTTGCTTCTCATTTTTTTCTCTTTAAGGAACACTTTGTTCTTATTGCCTTATGATGATAGTTTATATTTATCTAACAATAACAATAATATTAATTAATAAATGATGGATGATCTATATTGAGCCCTTATTATGTGTCAAGAAATGTTCTTATCATGTTTAGTCTATGAACTGTTTATACCCTAACATAATAAGTCACTGAAGTAGGGTTTTAGTGTTACCTATATTTTATAGATGAATAAAGACAATTTGGGGAGCTCTAGTAGCATAAGATCATAGATCTAGTAGGTGATAGAGTGACCATAGACTTTATATTGGCTGGCATCATTAATTCAATATTGAATCTATTAAGGTATTTTGTTTTTAGAACATGCTTGCATTGGTCCTAAGTTTAGGGTGGGTATAGGATATCTCTTATTTTTTGATTGGTTAATTGATGGGTTGATTTATTATGCATGCAGTGTTCTGCGTGTCTGTGCCAGAAAAGGGCACCCGATCTCATAGATGTTTGTGAGCTATCAGGTGGCTACTGAGTATTGAACTCAGCACCTCTGGAAGAACAACAGTTAAGTGCTCATAACCACTGTGCCATCTCTCCAGCTTGGTTTATTTCATTTTAAAATAAAATACTAAACATTATCTGTACCATGTAGTCCTACCATTTTCACCTGCGGTAAGTGTATCTGTATTATTTGTAGCGTTCTTAGTAGGTTCCCTGAGGGAGAGGATCATACCTACCTAAATTTTTATGCCCAGCATATGATTGCTTTTTTCTCAGTATGCCCATAAGCAATGAGCAAGTGGATGGCAGAATGAGTGAAACCATTCAGAAGTCTGTTTCTATATTCACTGTTAGAAAAGGAGATCTTGGCACAAGCACCATGTCACCTAGGGCGTGGAGTGGGCAGACACTCCCACATCCCTAGAGGACTGCCCACAGGATCTTAGGATCACTGGTGAGTGGAACACAACATCTGCTCCAATCCAATTGCACACAGGACCTGAGACAGAACTAGGACAGCAGAAAACCGGCCTGACCAGGGGCACAAGCCCCTTCTGGTTTGGACCAGCACCAGGTCACCTAGGACAGGGATTTGGTGGATACCCCCATGGTCCCTAACAGACTGCCCAAGCGACCTTAGGATCACTGACCAGACAACTCAACGGTCCTCAAAGGATACACCACTCCCACACACTGTAACACCCCCAGGATCTTTGGACAACAGGATCCCAGGATAACAGGCACTGGGTCACACTAGTATTTGAGTGTCTCAGAGGAGCTTGACTGCCAAGAACTCAGACACAC
>NC_034602.1:42524872-42525953 GCF_900095145.1 Mus pahari
GGAAGTAGAAACAATAAAGAAAACCCAAAGGGAGACAACTCTAGAGATAGAAACCCTAGGAAAGAAATCAGGAAAAATAGATGCAAGCATCATCAACAGAATACAAGAGATGGAAGAGAGAATCTCAATTGCAGAAGATTCCATAGGGAACATGGACACAACAATCAAAGAAAATGCAAACTTCAAAAAGATCCTAACTCAAAACATCCAGGAAATCCAGTACACAATGAGAAGACCAAACCTACGGATAATAGGAGTATTTGAGAATGAAGATTATCAACTTAAAGGGCCAGCAAATATCTTCAACAAAATTATAGAAGACAACTTCCCATACCTAAAGAAAGAGATACCCATGAACATACAAGAAGCCTACAGAACCCCAAATCGACTGGACCAGAAAAGAAATTCCTTCTGACACATAACAATCAGAACAACAAATGCACTAAGTAAAGACAGAGTATTAAAAGCATTAAGGGAAAAAGGTCAAGTAACATACAAAGGCAACCTAATAGAATTACTCCAGACTTCTCATCAGAGACTATGAAAGCCAGAAGATCCTGGACAGATGTTATACCGACCCTAAGAGAACACAAATGCCAGTCCAGGCTACTATACCCAGCTAAACTCTCAATTGCCATAGATGGCGAAACCAAAGTATTCCATGACAAAACCAAATTCACACAATATCTTTCATGAATTCAGCCCTTCAAAGAATAACAACGGAAAAACACCAGTACAAGGACAGAAACCACGCCCTAGAAAAAGCAAGAATGTAATTCTTCAACAAACCTAAAAGAAGACAGCCACAAGAACAGGATGCCAACTCTAACAACAAAAATGACAGGAAGCAACAATTACTTTTCCTTAATATCTCTTAATATCAATGGACTCAATTACCCAATAAAGAGGCATAGACTAACAGATTGGCTCCACAAACAGGACCCAACATTTTGCTGCTTACAGGAAACTCATCTCAGGGAAAAAGACAGACACTACCTCAGAGTAAAAGACTGGAAAACAATTTTTCAAGCAAACGGTCTGAAGAAACAAGCTGGAGTAGCCATTCTAATATCGAATAAAC
>NC_034602.1:42528433-42545152 GCF_900095145.1 Mus pahari
AAAGATCTGTATGATAAGAACTTCAAGTCTCTGAAGAAAGAAATCAAAGATCTCAGAAGATGGAAAGATCTTCCATGCTCATGGATTGGCAGGATCAATATTGTGAAAATGGATATCTTGCCGAAAGCAACCTACAGATTCAATGCAATCCCCATCAAAATTCCAACTAAATTTTTAAGAGTTAAAAAGGGCAATTTGCAAATTCATCTGGAATAACAAAAAACCTAGTATAGCAAAAACTCTTCTCAATGATAAAAGAATCTTTGTGGGAATCACTACGCCTGATCTAAAAATGTACTACATAGCAATTGTGATAAAAACTGCATGGTACTGTTATAGCAACAGAGAGGTAGATGAATGGAATAGAATTGAAGACCCAGAAATAAACCTACACACCTCTGGTGACTTGATCATTGACAAGGGATCTAAAACCATCCAGTGGAAAAAAGACAGCATTTTCAACAAATGGTGCTGACACAACGGGTTGTTGTCATATAGAAGAATGAGAATTGATCCATTCTTATCTCCTTGTACTAAGGTCAAGTCTAAGGGGATCAAGAAACTCCACATAAAACCAGAGACACTGAAACTTACAGAGGAGAAAGTGGGGAAAAAACCTCGAAGATATGGGCACAGGGGAAAAATTCCTGAATAGAACTGTAAAAGCATGTGCTGTAAGATGGAGAATTGATAAATGGGACCTCATAAAATTGCAAAGCTTCTGTAAGTTAACTGACACTGTCAATAAGACAAAAAGGCCACCGACAGATTGGGAAAGGACCTTTACCAATCTTAAATCAGATAGGGGACTGATATCCATTATATATAAAGAACTCAAGAAGACAGACTCCAGAAAACCAAATAACCNCATTAAAAAATGGGGCATAGAACTAAACAAAGAATTCTCAACTGAGGAATATCGAATGACTGAGAAACACCTCAAAAATTGTTCAACATCCTTAATCATCATGGAAATGCAAATCCAAATAACCTGCTTGTGGACGTTGTACATCGTGGTGCGGAGCCTAGTGCGCACCACGATGTACAACGTCCACAAGCAGACAAAAGAACTCACATAATATGCACTCACTGATAAATGGGTATTAGCCCTGAAACCTAGAATACCCAAGATACAATTTGTAAAACACATGCAACTCAAGAAGAAGGAAGACCAAAAAGTCGAGACTTTGTTCCTCCTTAGAATTGGGAACAAAACTGCCATGGAAGGGGTTACAGAAACAAAGTTTGGAGTTGAGACGAAAGGATGGACCATCCAAAAACTGCCCCAACCAGGTGTCCATCCCATAATCAGCCACCAAATGCAGACACTATTGCACATACCAGTAAGATTTTGCTGAAAGGACCCTGATATAGCTGTCTCTTGTGAGGCTATGCCAGTGCCTGGCAAACACAGAAGTGGATGCTCACAGTCAGCTGCTGGATGGAACACAGGGTCCCCAATGGAGGAGCTAGAGAAAGTACCCAAGGAACTTAAGGTGTCTGCATCCCTATAGGTGGAACAACAATATGAACTAACCAGTACCCCCAGATCTCGTGTCTCTAGCTGCATATGTAGCAGAAGATGGCTTACTCAGCCATCATTGGGAAGAGAGGCCCCTTGTAAACTTTATATGCCCTAGTACAGGGGAACACCAGGGCCAAGAAGGGGGAGTTGGTGGGTAGGTGAGCAGAGGAAGGTGGGTATAGGGGACTTTGGGGATAACATTTAAAATGTAAATGAAGTAAATACCTAATAAAAATTGGAAAAAAAGAGAAAAGGAGATCTTCCTTGTCAGTATCCCTTTCTAATGTACTTAGTGCATCTACATAGTACAATTCTACTCATGATTTTACACCATCTAAAAGCCTCTTAACCCAGGATAGCTTTTCTTCTCTAAGCACTGGCTTCTTTCATTCTTATAAACATCAAGCCAGGTACAGAACCACTACCTTCTCCTTAAAGAGTCCCTTTCAAGGCAAGAGTCATTGAATGAAACTACTGACAATATCTTCTTGCCCTTGGTTTCTGAGGCAGAGTCTCTTCAACTTAATAATAAATTCATTCTTCTAAATTCTGCTACAATTGTTCCCACTATACTCACCAGTTCATGCCATTGTGGAAGAATCAACTGAGAGTAAGAGCTTGATTATTATTATTGTAGATGGTCAGAATGTAGTGTGAACTCCAACGGGGGGGGGTGTACTGTGTGAATACTCTTGGTATCTTTTACTCACATTCTGAGATACGTATAGAACATTTTAGGTTCCTGAAAAAGGCTCTCTCAGTGTTGCTGAGACTGGTCCAACTGTAGTTGGCTCATAGAGATCCAAGTATTTGGGACCATAGGCATATCCCACTGCACTTGCCTTTGATGCAAAACTTTTGTGTGTACTCAGTAGGATTCTTTCCCTAGACTTGTAAGACAATTAGTCTTGGCAAGGTACTGAGGCAGTCATTTGCATTGCATTCTTTCTTTATGTTTTAACACTACTGAGATCCATCAACTGAACAGATCTTTATTAATCATTGAACTTCTGATAGGATACGAGGGTTTGGGAATTAAGAGACAAATCACACATTCCAACCCACATAAAGTTTGTGTTCTTATGGAGTTGATTTCAACCAAACCAAAACCAACATAGTGTTAGGTGACAACAATTTTCTCAAAAGTCTCTGTTTTGGAGCTACTATCTTCTCATCCTGCCAACACATCTCATCATCATTTCTTGATTATCCTGTCTTCTCTGGTGTTTTCCATGCTTCTTCACAATGTTTCATTGATCCACCAGAATATGCAATACACTTTGTTTTGAATTAGACTCATTCTGATACCAGTCTCCTAAATCGTGTTGACAATATATTAAAAATAACATTTCTGACATCCCCTCCCCCACCACAATCAACTATTAAAACAAGATCATAGATATTATTAAGGTAAATTAGTGATTTGTTTGTGTCTATGTGTACCCAAATATAGAAGGACAATAGAGATTCAAATATTCATATGCATGGACACAAAAAAGGAATGGGGTGACGCTCATAGTGGTCATCTATCACTTTGATTTGCCTCGGGCTCTAGAAGACCAAGGAGGTTGGTTGACAGGAACAGTTGTTGACAGTTACGTTCAGTTTTGCTTCAGAATCTTTGGAGTGAAGCAGTGGATAACAACCATAAATGAGCCTAATATTCTCTCTTTTGGTCTACAACATGGGTATCTTTGCTCCCAGTGTGCCTCATATTGGGATTGGGGTTTATTAAGCAGATCATAATTTGATTAAGGCTCATGCCAGATCCTGGCACAGCTACGATTCTTTATTCCAAGAAGAGCAGAAGGGCTTTGTGTCCTGTCATTATTTTTTTGCTGGTTAGAGCCAGCAGATCCCCACTCAGAGATTGACCAGGAAAGCTACTAAGAGGGCCATCAATTTCCACTTGGATTTCTTTGCCAAACCCATATTTATTGATGGCGATTATCCAGATGTTGTCAAGTCCCAGGTTACCTCCATGAGCAAAAGCCAAGGCTATCCATCATCAAGGCTTCCAGAATTCACAGAAGAGAAGAAAATGATCAAAGGCACTGCTGATTTCTTTGCTGTTCAATATCATACAACTCCCATAGTCAGGCATCAGGAGAATAAGAGAGAACTGAGCTTTCTACAGGATGTGGAGATTGAATTTTTTCCCAATCCATCTTGGGAAAATGTGGGTTGGATCTATGTGGTACCATGGGGAATACGTAAATTACTGAGATATATTAAGGTAAATTAGTGATTTGTTTGTGTCTATGTGTACCCAAGTATAGAAGGACAGCAGAGAGTCAAATATTCATACGCATGGACACAAAAAGGGATGATTTTAGGGGTTAGTTATGCTCAGTTGTTGGCTGGGAAGAAAAGACTAAGATTTGAGTTAGTTAACATTAAGTAGCTGGCTTTTATACCAAAATTAGTTTTTAAATTCTGTTGTGGCAATACAAACGGCTTGGACATAGTTTTCAAGTTGATGTCACTGCTATGATAAGAAAAGGCATTTAAAAGAAAGAGAACTGAATCCTTTCTGGGTCTCCACATGCTGGCAGCTGAAACTACAATTTCAAGGTACCAGTTTTCTGGACCCCTCCTGTGGGGGATAGAAAATGTACCTGCTAGCGGGACCAAGGGGTTAAGGAGCAGTGACAATCAGCAGGTGCTGATGGGAAGAAAGATATTTCTGTCTTCTCATTATGTTAAGAGTCATTTGACTGTCTTCATGGACATTTGCACAGTTTTGCTTTTCCATTGTTAGTCATAAAAGGTCAGTGTGTGGAAAATTAAGTTAATAGGGTCAGTGCAATTTGATGAAAACTAGTTTGGGGGTTGTAGCTTCCAGAAGATAGAGGGTAATGCACCTGATTTTATGAGCTATCTATTTTTTTTAACATCTGTTTGGAATGAAACTTCTGCTCTCTTGTTCTAGAATACATATAATAACCCTGTAATTTACATCACCGAGAATGGGTTTCCCCAGTGTGACCCCCCATCTCTTGATGACACTCAGTGTTGGGAGAATTTCAGACAGACATTTCAGGAACTATTCAAAGGTACCATTTGAAATGATGAAAGATCAATTGTGCAAACTTAATATAATTTTGTCACGTGCTTATTTGCATTCCACAAAGACCATTGATTTTGAAAGCTGAAATTCATGTAAATTAGCATAAAGCCATGTAATTAGGAGAGGGGCAAGAGCAGATATTTAGAGAAGAGGAAGGTGAGGATTAGGCCCAGCTTCCACTCTGCTGAAACTGAGTCAAGGAAAAAAGCAGCTGTCTTCAGCATTTCCTGAGTCGCAGGTGAAGGTAACAAGAATAGAACGGTGGGGAAATCATTAAATATCATAAAACGTCAACACTGTTCAGCTATAGCAAATTCATTTGCATATTTTGATGTCCTAACTATCAAAAATGAGTTGACAGGATTTGCAAGCATTTCAGTGTAGCGTTTGAGCTATGACTAAGCAGCCTGGTTAGAAACAGATATGTGGATTGCCTTCACAGGATGATGATGACAATGATGACGATGATGACGATGATGACAATGATGATGATGGTGGTGGTGGTGGTGGTGATGAAGAAGAAGATGATGATGCTAACTCTTCCAAAACTTCTTTTAATATTTGATAACAAATGATGAGTCATAATTATCAATTAACAACATGAATTATGAATTAGTCTGCCACTTTGTCTTCTCTTCTTCAGATTTTCTTAAAATACTGCTGTTTTACGTTATTACTGCCTCTGTTTCATTTCTTATTCCTACAAAAGGAGTCACAGCTGGACCATCTAAAACAAAATGAGATTGCAATTTCCTTTTTTTCAATCTTAACAGCCATATTTGTTTATTGTCACTTTATTGAAAAGTCCAGGAGTTATTCGTCACAGAATGGCTCAGCAAACACCCAAAAGGAATTCTAGAACATGATGCAAAAGGGTATATGTCTAAACCCTGACCGTTTTTGAGTGGTCCCTCACTGAGGCCTGGAGCGTCTTGGCAGACGACAATCGGATTTCTACCGTCTAACCAAAGCAAAGGATTATTTTTAAAGTGATTCTCTCTCTCTCTCTCTCTCTCTCTCTCTCTCTCTCTCTCTCTCTCTCTCTCTCTCTGTGTATGTATGTTTTAGGTGAGAATTTACTTGTGAAAATAAAGGGAAATCTCTGCTTCTGAGATTCCTCTGCATTCCTTTCTGTCACTGAATTGGGTTTATTGTCACCCTGCCGATGTGAGGTTTCTTGCAGAAGGAGAGGTCGGCTTGGCAAGTAGCATTATGGCTGGTTTATTAGTTACTCTCACATTGCTATGACAAGATACCAGAAAGATCTTTGAAAAGGAAGAGTTGATTTTAACTTACATTTTACCTAGGGTTTCACAGGCTTCAGTCCCTGTTATTTTGATCATGTGTTCTTGACCCAGACATTGTGACAATGAGGTGGCGTCAGCAAGGAGTGCTGTTCTCTCTATGACCAACCAGCAATTACTGGTGCTCTACTTTCTTCAGATACTATTCTATCACAGTGACCTATGGGCTGGGTCATCTCTCTTAATAAACCCAGAGGTGTCCCTCAGATGCCTTGATTAATCGAAAGTCAGTTAACAATGAAGGTTACCCATCACAGGTGGATACAGGAAGCCTGAATGAGTCCTTTAAAATTAGTCTATGCATGTTTGGGAAAATAGACAAAAATAGGAATTAACCTTTTTCATTTTCAATTTGGTATACTTTTTATGGCTAATTATAGAAATGCATCTTGTTGATTTTGAAATGGCTTTAAGTGCTTGATGCGGTCCGTGAGATTCATCACTCTAAAGACTCAGTGGTTGGCCCATAAATATCATGATTTAGAGGTGTGGGTTGGAATGGAACATGAGAACAGAAACTGTGAGTTAATTTGGGTTTCCAGGGACAGGAGAAAGAAAAAATACTCCCAAGCAAAATCCTGTACAGCAGCGTGTTGACGTTTTGTTGTATATTATTGGATGGAAAATAAACAGGATACACCGAAAGGATGCCACCTCAACTTGGGATGTTTTATATTTTGTAAAGAAGAGAATGATATTTTCTCAGTTAATAGGGATCCTAGAATGTTGAATTTTGAAATTTTTCCTGGACAGATGCTCCATGGTACCATGTTCTCTTCTGATACCAGGTCTGAGAACCATGTCTCTCAGTGAGTCCCTGTCTCAAGGCAGAACAATCAAGACCAAGGCATACATTACTAATTAGCCTGCCACCAGTCTTCCCTCCCTCCGACTTTCTTGGAATATTGCTGTTTAGAACACTGTTACACCTCACTGTTGCTCAACTGATAACAAGTAGCTTGGGGAGGTGGCACTTACATTTTTAACTTAACAATGTGGTTACAGAGACATGACCCCATGATATGCTGAGTTCTGATTGTATTATATATTTAAAACATCATTTATTTTTTATTTTTAACATTTTTTTCTTTTTATCTGGCAACATACTATATATTTTCATTATAACTAACACATAATGCAGTTTTGTATTCTGATTTGATATCTTTATGAGATATGGTCTCATGTATCCCAGACTGGCTTTAGAGTCCCTGCTAGTCATAGCTGGCCTTGAACTCCTGATACTACTGCCTCCATATGCTAGTACTACCATGCCAGGCATATAATACAATTTTTCTTTGGGTTTAAAAAAGATATGAACCCTTAGAGTTTTCAGAAATGTATGTATTGACACAACTTTCATCTTAATATGTATTTATTGCAGACAAATATGCAAACATGAATGGATTTATATTAGGATGGGTATCAGTGAAATATTTTTATTATGTTTCTGTATTATGCTATCCTATGTGGGATTATTTTTCTGGTAACAAGTTTCCTTCTGTGAGGTGGTCATGGTCTCCTCTTGTATGCTTAGCAGGTCAGCTTGGAAAGCTGGGATGATAATTGCACCATGTAAGTTTTAGATGAACTCACATGATGTGAATCGAGCCAATCCCAGTCTTTCACTGGAGTTTGAACTTGAATGGATCTGTCTTATTTTTTCTGTGGATTTAAGAAAGTAGGGAAGCAACTTCCTGGGCCATTTCTGGCTTCATTCTGCCTTATGACCTTAGAAACAGGAGGGAGATACTGTGTAGAAAGGGAAGTGGGTCTCAGAGGCAGGAAGAGCTTGAGTCTTTTATTCCAGCTTTTCCTGAAATCTGGTTGCATTCATTTCCTTGGGAGACTTTAATTTTACTTCCATAAAAGTTATTACTAAGCACTTTCTTCTTTATTCCATTCTGATTGGAACAGAAAGAGATTTATTGGTGCCATTATGCCACTTAAATCCCAAACAGTGATTTGGGTAATTAGTGCCTTCTTACAGATGAGAAAACTAACTTGCAAGAAGTCCAAGTTACTTGATTACATCAAAAAATAAAAAATAAAAAGCTACTAAGCAACTTTTCCTTTGACAGAGCAGAATGTGTTATTAATATCATTATTGATTTTTTTTTTTATTTTCTGAGACAGTGAATTTTGTCCTCCTAGCACAAAGTCTTTTTTCTTAAGATCACTGTTTAGTGTTTACCTAGGTCCTCTGTAGCTGTTCTACATGTCTCTGAAAGGATTAACTGGTTCTGTGATGTTGGAAGAATCTTAGACCTACATATTTGGCCTGTTACCTGAAGAGTTGAGGGAGAGCTACTTGTGGATTCACTGAGATTCCTTGGAGGCAGTGCTGATGATCATGGTTGGGCAAGAACTTTCCTGGTAAGAAACATCTGATAAAAAATTAAAAATAATAACCGTTCAAGGAAGACATTTGTAGGAAGCTCTGCAGATGAGAGCCCAACAACAATCAAAGGTGTCAGATGGCCTTGTTATTCCTGTGAACCACCTGCCCACCCCCAATGTCATGCATATGGACAGGCACATAGTGACGCTATAGTTGCATCTATGATATCTGCCTGCAGGGTTTACAGAGCTCCCCAGGTAAAATCCCATGGCAACTTATTGAGCACTAAATGTAAGGAAATGTTTCTGGCTTATTTTTCTGAAGGAGAAAAAAGTAAAGAAAAGGTGGAAATGAGGAGAGGAAGAAGGAAGAAGAAAGAGAGAGGGAGAGAAGGAAAGGGAGAGAGAGAAATGTATTATTATTGTATTGTTTAATTCTAGTTAAGTGTCTTTAAATAGGACATATTTTAATTAACATAGATGCAGGCAAGAGTAAAGCTGCACTCCAATCTTGACAAAACTAAGCTTACATTTCAGCTTTGTAAATTTCTCCATGCAGAACCTTTGGCAAATAGCTTAACCTAGAAGTCCCTGATCTGTTCATGGGTAAGTGTGGGGATACTAGTTTCAGAAGCAGAGGTATTGCAAAGATTCCACCTAATAATTTACAGCACAAACCTCTCCAAGCCATTTCAGGCACATTGGAGGTCCTTAGCCAGTGTTAATTATTGTTACAAAATGTGCGTTCTTAAAACATTCCTATCACAGGTTATTTTTCTTGCTATTTAAAGTCTAACCTACATGACTGCATAAACATGAGCCGAACCAAGACCAACAACAGACATGCTGAAAGTGGATGAGAGAAAGATCACAAGGCTTCAACTGTACACCAAGAGCCACAGTCAACTAACAGATCCTGAGCCTGGAAGGACTCTTTGCCAGGGAAGAATACATCAATTGCTTATCCAATACCAAGAGATCAGCCATGAAAACATACATATGAGTAGCATTATACATATTGCGCAGGTTGTACTTATATATTTAGAAGTATATATAGCCTCAGCCATTAATGAAAAAAAAGAGGCCATGAATTTGAAAAAAGGGCTAAGGTGGTTGGGTATATGGGAGAGTTTAGAAGGGGGAAAGAGAAGGGGCAGATGATTTATATTATAATCTCAAAACAAAAAGAAATAATAAGTACATAACATCGTAGGACCCGTGGCATTGCTCAGTTGGCAAAGGTACCTGTCATCAAACGTCTAAACCTCAGTTCAAACTCATGGTAGAAGAGAACTGACTCACACAGTTTGTCCTCTGACCTCTGCTCCCTACCACAAATACTATAATAATTTTTTAAAATAAGAAATACCATTTGTGCATGCACCATTGCCTGTTCTTTCCCCTGTGAAGAGACACCATGACCAAGGCAATTCCTATGAAAGAAATTCATTCATTTGGCTGCCTTATAGTTTCAGAGGTTCACTCCATTATCATCATGGCGGGAAGCCTGGCAGCCTGCAGGTAGCCATGTTGTTGGATGACAAGAGTTCTACATCTTGATCTGGAGGCAACCAGAATGGGACTGTCTTCTGCAGGTAGTCAGGAGCAGTGTCTGGATCACATTGGCCAGATTTGAGCATATATATGAGACCTCAAAACCCTGCCTCCATAGTGATACACTTCCTCTAACAAGCTTACACCTCCTCCAATAAGGCCACACTTCCTAACAGTGCTACTTCCGATGGTCCAAGCCTATTCAAACCCCTGTACCCTCCTTCCACATTGTAGGGAGAAGTCTCTCATGCCTGCACGTTTTATCACCCTGTGAAGCATTGACCATTTGGCTATCTCTTTTCCTGAAATCAGTAGAGAGGCAAATCTCCTCTCATTCTTTCCTTCAGACAGCGCACAAAATTAGGTGAAAAACCAAATTGTTTGCAAGAAAATTCATTTAGATAGACTTTCGCATGTTTGGAGTTCAGTGATCTAGAAATGCTTGTATTTCATACAACCTATGAATCTTTATTCTATTCATAAGTTTAGCAACAGTGGTGAACACTCAAAACCAGTGGGTAATTTCAAAATTACCCACACAAATGCTCATGGATGGAAACCTTCCATCCTCCGTGCTGTGGATGAATATGAGGAAGAGTGAAGTCAGGGGACAGAGTGCCCACAGCAAGACTCCAGCATGTACTAATTCTCATGAAAGTGGTTATAGTCCTGGCTCATGTTCTTCCTCATATTTGCTTAACTGTTTTCTGCATCCAGCTTGGTTGTCCTTTTTCAGTTAGAAATTGTAGGTCCTTTCCATACTTTTTAATGAACTTATCTTGTATGGTTGCATAGGACAGGTAAACATGTGTGAACTTATGTAAAACCTCATTCGCAATCAGGATATGCCAGCTACGTCGTTGTTAGCTCTGATAAAAGAATTCCTAAATAAGCATTAATAGATTTTTCTAATTTTATTTAATTTCTGAGACAGGGTATCATAGAGCCAAGGTTGGATTTGAATTTTGAATCCTCCTACCTATATCCTTGGGTTCTGCAGTTACAGATGTGTGCTCTCATGTTTAACTCTCCCTCTTCATAAATGGGTATCATTATGCTTTGTTTTAGTGCATTCGTCTCCCCTACTGTCCTCTCTCTCCCTCCTCCCACTCTTGTTGCTAGTTCCCTTCTTCTCCTAAATCGTCCTCCTTTTCACTTTCCTCTCACAGATACACCCTTATTCTATCTCCCTTTAGACTTCTTCACTCCCCTCTTACTGTCCCCTGTCTACCTTCATGTCCTCCATCTAGAATTTGAATATAAGCTAATCTGTACTACTTGTCTTTAGGAGTCTGGCTTATTTTGCTAAATGTAATGATCCCCAATACCATCTATTTCCTGAAAATATAATTTCATTCTTTATGGCCAGATAAAAGTTCACTATGTATGTATACCATACTTTCAACCCAGGTTGGTTGATTTCCCAAGTAGGCAAAATGCTAGTCATTTAATCACAAAGATGAAGTTATTAAGAACATGCATCTTTCAAGAGACAGTGACAAATGAGCAAGACAATGCTTATAACGCCTGCATTGGTTCTCACCATATTACAAAGGGTTGTGCTAATGATGGCTAATTTTTTGGGGGGTAGGTGGGCCTGATCCTCTGAAGGCTGAGCTGTGTTTTTCCTAATTATATATTTAGCTCCAAGCAGTGTGCCTATTATATAGTAGTGTGCTACACATGTTTGTTGAATTTGATTGTGTCTATGAGGGAAGGGTTAGTCCATAGATAATGAGAAATAAATGATGAAATGATTGGGATTCTTCCCCTAAAGAAATATACTCTGCACAATAAAAATGCATTCTTCTAGAAAGTTTCCAAGGCAGCCCAACTTTCCAGTTAGATCCATGCCTGAGCAAGCACAGCGGTGCATGATTGCAGAGAAGGTTTGTTAATGACCAGCTTTAGGCTTTTAATGACAAAACCCCTCAGCAAGATGTCATCGAAGTTATTGAAGACTTCACGGAAAGTGTTGAAGCTGATACATGGTAACAAGAAGGTTATAAATCTTGCAGTTGGATATACCACCAAGACAAGATGCTGAGCACAGAGTCCCCCTGCTGTTGTCTGTCAGTATTCTCCCTCCCACGTCCTCTTCCCCTTCCCACAGAGAGCTTGTAGAAGAGAAATACATCCATTTCCTAAAGTAGCTCAGACCTGGCAGCCACCTGCCTATGCCAATTTCAGATCACAGAGGCCCATTTAACTGGACAAAATGTGTTAAGCACCTGCATTTTTCTAAATGTGCACAAATGTCCTAAGGATTAAGGAAAGATCTGAAAAGTTAATACATTGACCTTTTGGAAGCACCAACCAATTAAAAATCCATTGTCAGCTCAGAACAGGGATTCCAGTACCTGAGTGTGGATTCCCATACAGTGGCTATGGCTTTATTACTTCTTGAATGAGAATGATGACACTTTAGCCCCATGAAATAATCCATGTCATGGTGCATAGAGGGCTTATGGGAGATATGTTTTCATGGCTTTGGGGGACATGCTGGTGACATGTTAGATTGTCTTGATAATGTTGGCAAAACTGCTCTTGGCTTCCTTTTATGACTGCTGGCAATCAGGAGCCAGGTCAATAGAGAAAATGGAGTCACAAATGCTATGATTTTCTCATGAGTGCTAATGTAGAGTTGGGAATTTTATCAAAATTACATAAAGATTTTATACCTTTATAGACAATAACCTTTTTCAAAATATGTGTCCTTCTGAAATGGCTCAACCAAATTGATTAGGGAATGCATTATCTTACAGATTTACCATCTTTTGGAGATGAGAAATTACCTTCTCAGTTTTCCAGGGATGCCACACACTGTTGTTGACCACAGTCACCACACTGCATAACAGGAGTCCCCTTCTTTTAGCTGACTGAGATTTTTGACGGACAACTTCCTAAACTCTCTTACTCTCTCATACCTGGAAACAACTAGTTATGTTTCTCCTTTTATCAGATCAGTTGTCTTGGTCTGTACATATAAGTAAAAGCATGCATTTTACTTTTCGGTTCCTGCAGGATCCTAGTGTTCTCAGGTTCTATAGTTCCAAACCATACGTATTTTAAAGCTAAGTAGTATTCCATTGTGCATATGTACTATGTTTTTCCTGATGCATTTAAAAATGATTCAATTTCTATTTGTGTGTATGAGCCTTTGCCTGGCATATGTAATGGCACCATGTGGTTATAGTTTCCGAGGAAGCCAAAAGAGAAAAGGGCATCAGATCCTTTGGAATTACAGATATTTGTGAGCATTGGGTGCTGGGAACTGTACCTCAGTCCTCTTTAAGAGCAGCAAGTGCTCTTAATTATGGAAACAATTTTTTTTCAGCCCCTACATATTTGTTGAGGTGATTCTTCTTAACTATAGAGAATATTGCTTCAGTGACCATAGGAGCATGTGGAGCTTTACCCCATCCTGCTTGCACGTCCTTTGAATATGTACCCAGAATGGCTATTTATTTCTGGGTCTTATGGCAGATTTGTTTATTTAACTTCAGAAATTATGAACAGAACTCTGCAGTATTTGAGAATGTGCCTGGGACCTAGGTGTATTCTACTGTGCCTCGTGGAAATCATGGTTTTAACCTTCTGAAGCACCTTCATCTGGGAACTGGGACAAACATAATTGCTATCTGCTTAGCTTACAGTCAGGCACACAAACAAATGATCATTTATATCTATGAATACACTGGCATCTTTAAAACATTTCATGTTCTCCTTTTTGACATGGGTACTTCATAGCTTTGTGTTGGTGTTGTGTGAATGAATATGCATGTATGTGGACACATGTGTGAGGGTGCATGTGTTTCTGCAGATGTTTCTGAATGCCTATGCATTTGTAAAAGCCAACCACAGGTATTCAGTTTTTCGTTGTCTACCCTATGTTTTGAGACAGTGTCTCTCACTGGCATCTGGGGCTCGCTGATTTATCTAGAGTGGATGGTCTGTGAGTTTCAGGGATCCAGATGCCTTAGCCTCCCCAGTACTAGGATTACAAGTGTGTGCCACCACACCTGGTGTTCAGTATGGGTGCTAGGGATCAAATACAGGTCCCACGCTTGTGCAGAAAGTACTTTGGTAATTGAGTCATATCCCCAGCCCCATGCTTTATATTTTACTTAAGGTTATTCACTACTCTTGTCAGGGTGTATAATTTCTGTCCTAATGCTTTCTAGTAGAAATGCAAATAAGTGATTTTTACTTGTATATTTACAAAATCTATCATTGTCAGATTCTATGATTTTATTTTCAAACACCTTGTAAAATAATCTTAGAGAACATGTACAGTAACCAAAAGATACTTCATTAGTGTCTAGTAATGTTCAGATCTATATGTAGCATCCACACATATACACACATAATGCATACACAATTCTTAAATGTATTCACATGCACATACACATATCCATATATATGTATATACATACATATATACATTATATACATGTAGATACACATATATACAGACACAAACACACAACTACACATATCCACATGCATACATGAATACATATAAATACCATTGTTACATAAATAAACATATCCACGTACACATATGTGCACATCCACATATATACATTGCACGCATGAATACACACACACACACACACACACACACACACACACACATACACACACACACTTCATGCATGACATACTTCACCAGACTTGTAGAGTTGTGGTTCCCATGGACAATGTCAGGTAAGCTGCTTGCTGGCGCATCTTCTGAGACACAGAGGGCCTGGCACATTGCCTCATGGGACAGGTGTTCTGCAACTGCCCATGCAAAGAGCAGCTGAATTGTCCATGGCAGACTTGACTGGAGCCATCTGGGTTCTCCAGTCTTTGCTGTGCCCTGGTTGGTGACCTTTCTATGGGCAGGAACAAGAGCTTGAGACTGAAGTGAACTTAGGTTTTAATTAAGGTTTTTAATCCAGTTTCAGTTGCTCTGACATGGTAATTAAAGTCCTCCACCAGCTCAAAACCAGTGAATTTTAACATTACTATTA
Organism: Mus pahari; assembly: GCF_900095145.1. Taxonomy (NCBI): domain Eukaryota; kingdom Metazoa; phylum Chordata; class Mammalia; order Rodentia; family Muridae; genus Mus; species Mus pahari. Next base: position 42,543,242 of record NC_034602.1, read on the forward strand.
GACATATTTATTTTGTTGGAGATTTTATATTATTATTTTTTCATTAAAGTACTTCTTTAAGTGAAATTTAGAGTTTTAAAGTCAATGCACAACCTGTCTGTTTGCAGTACTTGCAATGGCCAGAAGAGGGCATCAGATGCTTTGGGACTAGAGTTACACTGACCATTTTGAGCTACTATATGAATGCTGGGAATTGAACCCCATGCCTCTGGAAAAGCAACAAATGTTCTTAATCCCTTAGCAAACTCTCTAGCGAAAAATTTGTCTATGTTTTCTCTTGTTTCTAGATATCTAAAGTGACCTGAGCATTCTGGTCTTTCAGGTATGAATGAATAAGCCTCCTTTGGAGAGAAGTGGGAGATTTCCTCTGAGTTTGGTTGGCAGGGGATGCCTGGTATCTGTGTTTGGATGTTTCGTCTCGGGTCACTGTATGTTCAGGGAGAGAATGGGGGAATAATGGATAGCCAGGGGGTAGCTATCTTGCGTAGGAAGCTTACCAAAACGTCTAGTGTCTAAAGAGAAGCATTTCTCAAAATACACCAGCCCCTGTAAGTCAGCCCCTGATAGAGTATTGAAATAAGCTTCTGGGCTCATGGTGCTAGCTGACAGTGGAATTCAGTGTTGTTGTCAATGGCCCCATGGCCATCCTCTCCATGGCCTTGTCTTTTTACAATTCCCACATTGCTCATGCTGCTCTGTCACTCCACTGGGACCTAAGTGTTGTTTCTGTCACAATTTCAGAGACCCTCTCTTGTGTGCATTGCTGGCTAACCATGTCCTTCCTTTCAGTTGTGCACCTGACATCGGGTAGAAGAAAACCAGCAGTATTACAAATAGAGCCATCAACAGCTGGCAACATGACTGCTTCCTGGGTTTCTTGCTTACCTGCAGCTTTGTCACAACTAGATGTGTATTGTACGAGACAGTTGTTTAGATGGAAGTTGAAACACACTTACCTGAGGGTAATACTTATTATAAACCTTGAGAGGGAGGGAGAAAACCATTTTCAGAAGAAAATGGAAGTTATTCAAAGGAATGAGCATGTGTAGACAGAAGTGGTATACATAAACATTTAATTTATCATTTTGAAAGGTAAAATTCTGACCAGACAAAAACATTTTGAAATTTTGAATTACATACCTATTATTCAGCATGCACTCAGTACACATATTGAATAACAAGGGGATAAGGTCTAGATTAGTGGGAAAACTGAATCACTTTTGGGACTTTCTGTAAAATATTAGAATGACGTCACCATTGTGTTTCATCAAAATTTTAAGGGTGTGATAATTGTTTTGATTTCTGTAAAATATATTTCAAATACTGAGATTATACATGCATATTAATTATACCCTTCTTTTCATCTTTTCTCACAATGGTAACTAGGGACTTTGCACTTTGAACAGGAGTTCCCCCACTGAGCTCTCTCTCTGATTTCGTAGGTTTTGATTCTGAGACGGGGACTTCTCACTTTGCTCATACTTCTTACTCAGGTTGTAACTCGGGGCAGTCTTCAATTTGTGTCTCTCCTACTTCATCTTCTCAAGTAGCTGGGATGATAGGCTGAGGCAAAAGCCCAGGTTAGCTCTTGTGAGAACAGTGGACTACTTAGTTCCATGCCAAACTTTTAGGTTTTCTTTGTATAAATATGATTACTTTCTATGTGCCTCAGTTTCTCCATTTGAATAGGAGAATTGGATTAGCTGCTTATTTTGGGAATCCTGCCCAAATTAGAACCCTGTCACCTTCTAAGTATTCTTTCCAAAGAGATATACCTTTATTAGGACTCTGGATAATTTCTTTTTTTTTTTCCTTTTTTTATTATTATCATTTTCTTTATTTACATTTCAAATGCTATCCTGAAAGTTCCCTATACCCCCCCGCCCCTGCTTCCCTACCCACCCACTCCCA
>NC_034602.1:42547672-42554245 GCF_900095145.1 Mus pahari
CCCTTGTCAAAAATCAAGTGACCATAGGTGTGTGGATTCATTTCTGGATCTTCAATTCTATTCCATTGATCTACTTGTCTATTGCTGTACCAGTACCATGCATTTTTTATCACAATTGTTCTGTAGTACAGCTTAAGGTCAGGCATGGTGATTACACCAGAGGTTCTTTTATTGTTGAGAATGGTTTTTGCTATCCTAGGTTTTTTATTATAGGACTCTGGATAATTTCTTAAGCAATGCAATTAAACATAAGAAACTATAATTAATGGTCTTCAAAATAAGTCATTCTTTGTATCCAACCATTTTGAATTTTGACATCATTATCATTTGAACATTAAAATTAGACCTTGGCATTCAATGCACTGCTTCTATTGATACTGTTGTAGGTTCTAGGTAAAATGTTCTTCATCTTCAATCTGCATGTTGCCTCAATCACTAATATTAAAATGAACCTTGTTTTCCTTAAACTTAGAAGGATAACAGTCATTTGAAAGTTATCCTTCTAAGTTTGTAGAGTCAGTAGCCCATCTTGCATTCAATCCACACAATCACTGTGAAGGCCATACAGTTTCACAAAGGAAATCGGATGGATTTCAGCAGAGAGCATCAGTGTCTAAGTCCTGAAAATTCTACCTGAGTCACTGTGTAAGGTGACATCATCCTTCAGACATCCTCAAGGCCATTGCCATCTATCTGTCAAGTTTTAAGACAGTTATGTGTGATTTGTCAAATTTTTCTACTAGTGCCTAATTTAATTCAGCGAGGCAGTGCAGTTCTATTAACTTCCCGTATATTTAATGTGACCAGGAAACTTTTGTCCCTGGGCAAGATCCGGAATTAGAAGGAAGGATCAAGCTGAGGCAATCAGAACAACCACTTCTGTTCAGGCTTTGCATAGGGAAAGTATGTCTTTCTATTGGGAATTCCAAACACAGTTCATTATAGCCAAGGCTACTTTTGCCTCAAATTATCATCTATGCAGCTTTTTCTTCAATGCAACAAACTTAGCTGCATGGGTCTGTGGATATAAATAGTCTATTTTAGAAGAGAAAATCACCTGTAGAGGTTATCTGTAAATGTGATGAGAGGCGGTAGGGGAAGGATTTTCATCTTCCTTGATAGGGTTGTCTCCTCACCAGTAAGGTGTCCCTCTTGGGCTAAAGAGATATCACATCCTGGGATTCCTTTATGCTATTCTGAATTTCAATTCTACTTCACTTATTGTTTAGGAAAGGCCTTTACAAAAGTCAGTGGTGGAAGCAACATAGCTGCTCTGGCAAGGGATCCTATCCACAGACCTAGGTCTGTGTGATCTGGCTGAAAGGTAGACATGCCACACACCTTTAATACCTCTGACTAGAATACAGACATACACAAAGCACACACCTGTAATCCCAAACAATGAAAGTAAATTTAGTTTGTAGAAGGAAGCATCCATGATTGAAAGTGACATCTAATTCAGGCACAGACAAAGTGATGAATTGGAGAAAGATTTGACAGAGTCAGAGATAGAATATGCCCAACTCTTAGGAAGACAGTGCAGGAAAGAGGGACTACTTAAAACCAGGGGGGAGAGAGAGAGAGAGAGAGAGAGAGAGAGAGAGAGAGAGAGAAAGAGACAGAGAGAGAGCAGATTTAAATAAATTCAGTCAGGGCAGTTCATTCAGGGCAGTTGAGTTCTGTTCAGTTTGTGCAGTTTGGGCAGTGTAAGTCAGCAGAGACAGTTGGAGCCAGAGAATAAGAAGGAGTCAGAAGGTTAGAACAGATTGCCAGAGCTAGTGTGAGGCCAAGAAGAGCAATTCAGTGAGAAGCTGAGAGAAGCCTGTATGAATTAGTGAGCTCAGAGAGGAGTTTGGAACAGAACAGCTGAGTTGAACCTGTCAGTGAGAGTTCGGGGAGAGTACGTGGTAAGGAGGCTGAAACATTCTAGGCCTAGGTTAGTAGACAGATGCTGGAGCTGAAACATTCAAATTTGGGCTAATGGAAGATTGGATTATACAGAGACTAGTGCAAGGGCTAGGTAGAACCGAGAAATAAACACTCTGGTTTCAACCTTCATCATGTATTTGGACAGCTTGGGTATGGCTCTCATCTCATCTCTTCATCTGAGGAAATAAAAGTTACTTTTACAGACACTGACTCTTTAGAGGTAAGCAAAACCATTATGGGTAGGAGAAGAGAAAGCATTTGAATCATGAGGGATTTTATGGGAGCTGGCAAGTAAAAGCGAATCAGAAGCCATAAGAGTTTCAGGTGAAAAAAGTGAATGATTCAAGAAAGTAGATAATGGTAATGAATAAGAGGAATAATATGTGTGAGCTAACTTCTCTGTTCTCATAATTGGAATCCATTTTTAAAAACGAATATAAACTTAGCCCCAAATCTTAAGTAATTGTTATTGACCATGTTCGGTGAGTAAGAATTCAGTCAAATGCGTTTCACAATTTAAAATGAACAGTAATATTAGAATTGGACCACCACATAAAGATGAATAAACAAGTCTATTTTAGAGTATACATTAACCAGCAGATGAGTTTTAACTGGATGGGGGCTATATTGAGCTAGTTTCTGAAAAATAATTTTCTCCTAAGATGTTCAGGTAATGATTCTTTATATTAACATTTCTCATTTTGACTTCAAAATTTATTTCATGAGGTTTGGAAGTGGCTCCATGGGTAAAGTGGTTGCTACATGGCATGATCTGAGTTCAATTCCGAAGTCCCATGCGCAAGACATGCACAACTGTAACACTAGCCCTGGGGGTGTCAGGATAAGGGGAGAATCCCTCAGCCTCTTGCTGGCTAGCCAGTCTATGCAAGTGATGAGTTCCAGGATCAGAGAGAGACCTTGTCTGTACATAAAGTAATGAGGGATGGGGGAAAGATTCTGGATGCTGACCGTTATACTATACATGCCACAGGTAAACACAGAAGAGCATCCTCACCCCAGCCAAGAGCATTCCCTAGAAACAGTAGACAGACATAGACAAGACACAGACACACACGCAGCCATGCACAGACACAGACGCAGACACAGACACACCTCTTAGCCCACATGTACTGTGTTGCTCAATATATGGCTGCTACGTGGATTCCGGCTAAAAATATTCTTCAACCCTTCAACATAAAAAAAAAAAAACAAAAAAAAACAAAAAACAGCATGGCCCCCTAATTGTGCGTTCATTCTGAGTATCCAGGCTGAGACCTCCATAAATAACTTTTGTTGTAACAAAAATTTACTTACTTGAGCCTATCCTTTAAAGACAGATTGGTGTTCAAAAGCTTTGGTATCCTGTCATGCTGGGCAAGTTACTCTGTTTCCATGGACATCAGTACATCATCTCTCAAAATTCGCTTTTGATGAGGATTGATGATATACTTCATATCTCAGAAAAATGCTTAGCACATAAATCCTCCAAATACTAACTTTTTCTCTGAATTCTTTGTTACCCAGCCTCTATTAACCAAGATCTTAGAAAAACTGTGACTTCCTGCATAGTCATCAAGCCTGATAATTTATGCTCCTCCTGATGACCCTGAAATGCATTCTGAATAATTAGAGAAAGATTAAATTATAATCAGTTTAGTTGCAGTGTTAAGTGTATTTTAATTTATTCTCATTCTTTTAAAATTTTGTAATCCTTCTACATGTGGCAACAATTAACAAAAAATATTTGATTAGCTAGAACATGGCATTTCCTATCTGATGAATAAAGAGTTATTGTATATTGTTGGATCCATGTTCTATCCTCAGAGAACTGAAACCTTTGGTGAATGGGTACATTTCACATTGGTCTGTTATCTATTCTCAGAACCAATGTATTGACGTATTGCCTGTTAGAAATTCTAGAATGAATCTTTGATATCCTTGAACAAGAGTCAGAGAGTCTGCATGATATCCTCTGTGACTATTGCTTTGATCACAGGTCTTATTCCTGGCCATCTCTTCTGATTGAGATCTGATATGGAAGTAAGCCTTCCAACATAAAAGTTGTCCTCTTTCTGTGACTTTCTGAAGATAGGCATCTTAACACTCACAATCAGGGTTTCATCTACTTTTGCCCCGATAAAGGATGTTGCAGGTTGTTTTCAAAGCGTTTAGTCCAACCTAATAGCGATATAGCTCTTACTGCTTGGGTTAGTTAGGATTTCCATTGCTGTGAAGAGACACCCTGATCAAGGCAATTCTTATAAAGGACAAGATTCAATTGGAACTGCCTTACAGGTTGATGTTCTGTCCATCATCATCATGGTGGGAAACATGGAAGCTTCCAGACAGACACAGTACTGGAGATGATGGGAGATTTACATTCTATTCCAAAGGTAACCAGGATAGGACTGTCTTCCAGGCAGCTAGGAGAAGGCTCTCAAAGCCCACCCCCAAAGTAACACACTTCCTCCTACAAGGCCATGCTTACACAACCAAGCCACACCTCCTAATAGTGCCATTCTCTGGATCAAGCATATTCAAAGCACCACATTCTACTCCTTGGCCCCCGTAGGATTGTTCAAACATATGAGACTATGGAGGCAATACCTAGCCATAGCATAATGCAAAACACATTTATCCTAGTTGCAAAAGTCCCATAGACTGTAACAGTCTCAACAATGTTTAGTGTCCAAAGCTCAAAGTTTCTTCTGAGATTCATACAATCGTTTAACTGTAATCCCCTATAAAATAAAAATAAAAAAGCAGATCACATACCTTCAACATCACAGGATAAAGTCTAATCTAGGCTTTTTGATACTTCTTTCGTCAATGTAGTTTATCTGAATCTTTGTACTTTCGCCTCGGGCAGACACTTAAGACAGGGCAAAAAGCAACCATATTCTTCACCAAAATATCATAGGAGCAGACTCTAGGCCACATACTAATATTCTTTGAAAACTCTTGAGCCAGGTACACACAGTTCCACACCTTCCCCCTTAACAACAACGTCTTCCATATTCCTATTAGGATGACCCTTTAGGCCCCCCTTGAAGCATTCCACCCCTTTCCAAATCCAAAGTCCCCACATCTTCATTCCTCCAAATAAAAACATGGGTAGGCTTATTCCATCAATGCCCTACTCCTGGTACCAACTTCTGTCTTAGTATTTCCATTCCTGTGAAGAGACACCATAACCAAGGCAACTCTTATAAAGGGCAACATTTCATTGGGACCGGCTTAGAAGTTCTGAGATTCAGTCCAATATCATCATGGTGAGAAACATGGCAGCTTTCAGACAGATATGGCGCTAGAGGAGCTGAGGGTTCTATATCTTGTTCCAAACAGGACCAGGATAAGACTGGCCTCCAGGCATTTAGGAGAAGGCTCTTAAAGCCCACCCTCAGAGTGATATACTCCATCCAATAAGGCCACAGCTACTAAAACAAGGCCACGCCTCCTAATAATGCCACTTCCTGGGCTAAGCATATTCAGTCCTCTAGCCAAAGCACAGTTCTTCAACTATTGTAGACAAGTTTTGTATTTGTTAAACCCAATGTATATTGTAGGATAAACTAAATTCTCTTGAAACCTTGATTTTGGTGTACTTAAGTGGTCAATTGCAATATTTTAACAAATATGTATTTTTTTTTTAAATTTGACATTTGAGTAGAATAAGGTCACCTAGCAGAACAAATTAAATTTTGTTAATATAAAATGTTAAAATTCATGGCTTTTTATAAAATTGAAGCTATTTGCATGCTTTTTCCATATTGACATATTAGTCATAAAGATGCCATATTAAACACGAATGTTGGGCAATGTTTAAGAGTACTTTATGTATTTTATTTAGCTATTAATATTTCTAGTAACAGACTTTATGTAAATGCATATAAGCATATCTACCCTTAGTAACTTAATGTTTTCCTTTATTGAATGGAAACTTGCTTTCTTTAGAATGTCTTCATTTTAAATTTCTGTTAAATTTTATATTGCTAAAAGATACAGGGTTAAACTTTCTTATTTAGATAATGATAACTAGGATGGCTATGAAATGACAGCTTAAATATGCTGAGAGTTATTAATTTTGTAAGTTGCTGAAGATGTGGTATTGAGGTTCTTGGTAAAAAGAAGTACTGGACAGCAATGTGCTGTGGCTGGAGATGTAGCTCAGTTGGTAGAATGCTCGCCCAGCACAGGAAACACCAAGAAGTGAGAATAACACAGGGTCTATACCACAATTGTTGACATAGGTCCAGAGAGATTAACTGTCAGTCAAACAAGTAGCTTTCACAGTGTACTCCATGGTGTATTGTGTTCTATAATACCTTTGGGGACCCTGTGAGGATGCATAGAGGGAGCATGAGAAAGCAGAGCCCCAGGGCACCCCAGTTTTTATTGGTCGTATATATTAGGAATTCAGAAAAAATTCATTGAAAGTGAGATTCTCGCTAAAAAAAGAAGTAGAAAACCACTGAGTAATTGGGACCTCATTACCAGAGAAGAAGAGTATCATGGATCCTTTGGGGAAATGAAGATGAACTTACATTCTATTTAACTTAAAAAATGAGTTATTTAAACACAGAGAGAGAGAGAGAGAGAGAGAGAGAGAGAGAGAGAGAGAGAGAGAGAGAGAGAGAGAGAGAG
>NC_034602.1:42554315-42577149 GCF_900095145.1 Mus pahari
GAGAAGAGAAGAGAAGAGAAGAGAAGAGAAGAGAAGAGAAGAGAAGAGAAGAGAAGAGAAGAGAAGAGAAGAGAAGAGAAGAGAAGAGAAGAGAGAGATACCCATGTAATTCTGGCCCATATTTTATTCATGTCAGTATTTTACAATTAATAAGTTATTATTGACCTGTGCTTTTGTGACTTCCTGAATCTCTTTCCTTTCCTCCATCTCTATCAAGGGATAACCTTTTTCATGAAGTTGATTCTACTTTGTGCTGATACATAAACAATAACCCCCTGTACATTCAATATTCTGCATTATGCTCTTTGAGGTCTGTCCATGCTAGTAGTTAGAACTTCAGTGGATTCTTTCTAAGGGATGTTTAGTATTCTGATGTGCGAATAGATCATATTTACTCATTTAGTGCTGATGAACGTTTGTGGTCCTTTTATTTCTTCACCTTTTTTGCACAGGACTGTACTTCATATCCTTATGCAGCTCATTTGATTAAAAGGCATGCTTTACATGGGGAATATGAACTTCTCACCCACATGATTTCTTGCGTTACAATGGAGCCTGCATTCTCAGAAATATTGTGCAATTTTTTTTCTAGAAAAAGATTATAGAGCTTATGAAAATCTGTGAAGCTTTTCTATCAAGGATACCTTGGGTAAACCCTATATCACCATAAGCTGCTGTTCTTCGTGTAGGTGACTATGCAGTACAAAAATGAATTGAACAGAGTTTTGGATGATTAGTGTACCCTTAGCTTAGACACTAAGGCTGTGCTGTGGCCTGGAGATGTAGTTTAGTTGGTCTAATGCTTGCCTTGCATACAGTAAGCTCTGCTTTCCATCCCCAGAACCACATGATTCAGGCATAGTGACACAGATCTTTAATATCAGCCCTAAGGAGAGAGAGGTAGGAGGGTCAGAAATTCCAGGTTATTTTTAGCTACATAGTGAATTGAAGGCCAGCCTTTGATATGAGACACTGTGTCAAAAATGTTCCCATCTCTCATATGCAGATTTTTCTAGTAAACTCAGGGCCCAAGAAAAAGTATACATCCTCCATTTGGAGAAGACAAGAGCATGTGGACCATGGGCAGGGCCATATGGTATTAGGCAGATATATCATCTATCAATTTTGTCTCATTACAGAATTCTAACCTCAAGCTTCTTCAAGACAGACATGGACAATACAGGTCTTTTTCTGGGTTTATGTGGTAATGTAACACTATACAACCAAGAAAGGGAAGAATCTCAAGGAAGGTATATATTTACCCTTAGTCTAGGAAACTGAACTGCATCTTGCTCAAGTGATGATCTGTGGTCCTCCTCCAGGGGCTAATAATTCAAGCCCAGCCTCACTAAAAAGCAATCACTTATGTATTCTCACAAGGCAAATTCTCTCAGGAGGAAACCCAATAGAATACCTTTTCTGATGATTATGGAAATTTAGTGGATGTAGTAGTTATTATTATTATTTTTTTATTGCTGAGATAAAACAGTGTGATCAAGGCAATGTACTAAAGGAAGATTTTCTTTAGGCTTACAGTTCCAGGGGGACAAGAGTCCCTCATCATCACAACAAAAGGATTATGGCAGCAAGCATGCATTTTGATGGGAGCATTCTGAGAGAATGACCTAAGGGTTCATCTACAACCACAGCAAGCAGAGTGTATACAATGGGAATGGTGCTAGTCTTTAAACTCTAAAAGCCTGCCCCAAATGACATCCTTCATTTAGCAAGGCCTTATATTCTGAGGCTTCCCAAACAGCTCCATCAGCTGTGGACCTAGTATTCAAGTGCCAGAGTCCATGGGAGATGATCACATGCAAACAACCTTGGCAGAAGATACATTCTTACCTGTTTTGGAAATTATCATGCTGATAGCAAAAGGCTTGTCTTTAGATAATGCATAAAACAGTGTAGTCAAAGATCTCTAGGTGCCTGAAATGTCTTTTTTCTTAATCATGTCCCACTTTATACTTTAATTAATGATGTGGGTGAAGAGTGGAGAAGATGCATTTCAAATTTATAGACGACGCTACTTGTAGATATCTAATACCTTAATGAGAGAGAAAGAGCTAAAACATGGTAGCTATTGACTTTTCTATGATTTATTTTTCTCAAATAGATCTTAAATGTTATTGTGTTACAGAACCTTCATGTTTAGGCCTTATTTACAATTAATGTTGGCCCATATATCTGAAATTATATCCTAGTGTATAGATTGGTTCTCTTACTTACCTCCATGGATTATAAACTAAATAAGAAAAGAGATTTTTGTGCCTTCTAGTTTCTGATTATGGAAATTTAGTGGATGTACTAGTTAATGTTTTATTAACATTTATAACATTTATTAACTAGTATTTATAAAACACCATGATTGAGGCAACTTACCAAAGGAAGATTTTATTTAGGCTTACAGTTCCAGGTGGATGAGAGTCCCTCACCATCACAGCAAGGGAGTATGGCAGCAGGCAGGCATTGTGAATGGAACATGTTGACTGAATGAGCTAAGGGTTCACGTCTGCTACCACAGGAAGCAGACAAGGACATAGACTGTTTCCTGGCCCATAACCAGAACTTACTGCATATTTGTTGACATTGTGAAAGTAAAGTGGACATTACTGATGAATACAGGGAAAGGCACAGGCTTGATCTGACCCTAAGCTTCAAGATGAAATTTGGAAGGACAGAAGACAACAATGTAGGAGGATTATGTGTGTGTGTGTGTGTGTGTGTGTGTGTGTGTGTGTGTGTATGTGTGTGTTACATGAAGGCAAAGACATAAATGGTTGTTTAAAAGATTTCCGAAATTAATATATGATATTGGCACTTTTTAATTTCTGGAATTTTGCCTTCAATTCCAGGACTCATTGAGTCCTATTATTAGCATTAAGATTTGAAATCATAGTGAAAAAAATGGTGTGTTGTGTCCTAAGTGCTCTCTGGTGGAGGGGAACCTCGCAGGCTCTAACTTGTTACAGTTACATAAGAAGAGCAGAAAGAAGATTCAAAATATTTATTTGTGTTTTCTGAAGGATAGAATTCAGGTGAGTGGGAGCCCATTATGCCAACTCAGGTTTTGGCTTAATGTAAGACAAAGCTTTCTAAACATTAGAGAGACAGAATAAGGGAAGAAACATCCTTAGGAGGTCATTAGATATCTGTCAATAGATGGCATGGAAACAGATGTCAGACACCCATCTGTCAAAGATGCTGTAGCAAAGATGTCTGGCCCACAGGGGAGGGTCATTCCACAAGTGTGTGCAATCACTTAATATTTATTGAGTACCCACAGCATGCTTGCTTCTGTGGGGGATATGGAAATATATAAGGCACAGCTGCTGTCTGGATGTGATCACCTCTGGATTCTAATTTTAATGAATATTTGGACGTTTCAGCCAAGGTCCTGATTAAATAATCACAGATTCTAAATTGGAACAGTGTGGAGCAATGGGGTCTCTTCATACTCACCACAAAACCAGTAGTCAATTGTCTTGAAGTCCAGCAGGATGTTTATAGTATATGCTGCTTTGTGCCTGCTTCCTGCTTTTATCATCTGGTCTATGCTGTAGCTTAGCTTTTGTGACATGAGAGATCACAGCATATAAAACCTTGGTTTCTTTGCTTCAGATCACCTTTCTTCTGGTTTTGCTAAAAGTTAATCTGATTTCTGAGTTCGAGATGATGTGCGCTAGATTTATTTAGTGAAACTCTGTCAAGGTAAATATTTTTGCATTAGAATTGAACCTCTTTTTCTAATTCCCATTGATGACAGAGGCATGAATTATAGAGACTTTATGGAATTAGAAGTAAAGCTCACTTAATTCTTTAAAGTCAAGCCTGTTCCAATCAATCATAAAGTGTTTGACATGGAAACCCACTTCAGAAGATTAATAAACAAACATCATGCTGGAACACATCAATTTGGATGCTGCACTATGATTCTAAACTTTTGTCTAAATTCAATGATAAGGATCCCACTAGTCCTGTAGTGCCTTCTGGTGGTGTCCAAGCACAATCACAACAACCTAAAGGAATGCATTTCACTCTTAGACTACTTAGCTATTTGGACTCTGAGTGATCTCTAGCCTTACATATTTAATATTTGCCTTTATTAATATATTAAAATACAAAATACTCAATTTATCTTTTTTTACTTTTTAAAACTATATTTGTGCAGTCACTTACATTTTTTTTTTTATTCTGCAGGAGGTACATGTACCACAGTACCAGAGGTTGGAGGACCACTTACTGAGGTGGCTTCTCCTCTTCCACATGTAGGTTCTGCATGTCAAACTCAGGTTGGTAGCCTTGGCAGCAAGCATCTTTACCCACTGACCCATAGCACTGGCTCCTTGAGTGATTTGTAAAGTTTTTCTGTGTCGTGTGAGTTCTTCTGGAAAATTTGTCTTTGTGTGTGATTTGTTTTCCTTCGTTGTCCTTGCAATTAATCGAGCTAAAAATCTTGCTCTTCAGATAGACTTAAGATGGTTCAATTTTGAAGGAGAAAAATGCTGTTGAAAAACCTTTTGATGGAGTCAGCTTTGCCAAGCAATTGTTCTGCAGTTGTTAAGGCTGATAAGTCACCAAGGTCCAAAATGTGCATTATGATATATAAATGTGTGTGTGTGTGTGTGTGTGTGTGTGTGTGTGTGTGTGTGTGGGTGCATGTGGGTATGTGGGTCTGGTGCTCATACACATATGTCCATATGCATGTGGTTGTCTCACGTTGAGTCTCAGTATCTTTCTCCAGTGCTTCTATATTTACTTATTATCAGGGTCTCTCACTGAACGTGGAACTCACGGATTATGGCTAGTCTAATTAGCCAGCTTACCCTGGAATGCCCTGTTTGCCCTCTGAATACTGGACTCATAGGTGGCTGCTATACCTGCCTGCCTTTTATGTGGGTTTTCTGGAGCCTGCTATGATCCTCACACTTGTGTTACACATGATTTGTCCACTGAGCCACCTCTCCAGACTGGAAAAAAAATTAAAAGGTTATTACCTGAGAAAACAATAAATTTGGCAAATTAAAAACAGAAAAGTGGAAACCTACATGATCTGGAAAGAAACCATCACCTTCCTTTTTTAGATTTTCTGTTTTCTGTTCCAGGTAAAGGAAAGATTTGAAGCACTGCTTCTTTTTTTTTTTTTTTGGGGGGGAGGAAAGGGTTTATTCAACTTACACTTCCATACTGCTGTTCATCACCAAAGGAAGTCAGGACTGGAACTCAAGCAGGTCAGAAAGCAGGATCTGATGCAGAGGCCATGGAGGGATGTTCTTTACTGGCTTGCTTCCCCTGGCTTGCTCAGCATACTCTTTTATAGAACCCAAGACTACCAGCCCAGAGATGGCACCACCTACAAGGGGACCTCCCCCCTTGGTCACTAATTGAGAAAATGCCTTACAGCTGGATCTCGTGGAGGCATTTCCCCAAATGAAGCTCCTCTCTCTGTGATAACTCCAGCCTGTGTCAAGTTGACACAAAACTAGCCAGTACAAGATTCAAAAACATATATATGTTTACATATATAAAACATCACTGACTTCATTTTGTGTTGACTATCTACTGCTGGCCATGGGGCTTACCCTTTTGTGTGGTTTATAATGTGAGGAAAATTTTATTGGAGAAAACAGATTTTCCTTTGCAAGTAGTTGTCAATTAGAGAGAGCTTCTTGGTTAGGGATGGAAGGTCATGTACACTTTCCCTTCTGTGCTCTGGAGTCCCANCTGGCTTTAACATGATGCCAGCCCTATGCATGCTGCCTCTGACTCTGAGTTCATGTTTGCATCNGTCCTTTTGTTTCTGCAAGACACTGTTGCCATGTTTTAATTCCTGATTGCCTAGTTCCTTTTAAAAAATGAGAATGGTCCCTGTATACTCATATATATGAAAATTTGGGCCCCAGTAGGTAGAATTATTGGTAAATATTAGGAGCTATACCCTTTAGTGAAGGTATATACCTGGGGNCAGGAGGTGTCAAGCTTTAGGACTTCAAAGCACTAGTACAATTCCCTATGCCTCTCTCTCTGCCTTATAATTGTGTATTAAGCTGTGATCTCTCAGCTGTTACTTTGCTGCAATATAATAGACTTTAACCCTCTAAAACAGTAAGCCTACTTAAGTTCTTTCTTTTATAAGTTGCTTTGGTAGTGGTCTTTTGTCGGATAATAGAAATGTAACTAAGACAAATGTATCAGGGAGCAGAGTGTCACTGTGACAGACCTGACCACATGTTTGTTGAAGTAATATGGAANACTTTTGGACTTTGGAATGGGAAAGTGTTGAACATTGTAAGCAAGACTTAGTGAACTCCTCTAGTAGAAGCTTAGAAGACAGTACTACTGAGAGAAATCTAAACTTGGCTCAAGAGGTTTCAGAGGAGGTAAAACTAGCAATTGGTCTATTTACTATTCTTGTAGTATTTTGTACACTTCTAAGAAAGTGGCTGCTTTCTAGTCTTGTACTAAGAATTTGCCTAAGGTTAAATTGGATGGTAATTGACTAATTTCTTTGGTGGAGGAGATTTAACAACAGCCTAGAATGGACTATGACCCAGTTGGGGGAACTAGAAGTATTAAAGGATGTGCCAGTGTTGGAGGAACTATGTCACTGAGAATGGGCTCTGAGGGTTCAAAATTCTTGTGGAAGCACTGCTTCTTAATTTTAGCTTTACACTGAAATCACCTGGGGAGATTTAAACACTACTAACACCCGAGTTCCATCCTCAGGGATGTTAATTTATATGTCTGAAGCACTGTCTGGGCATTGGGGGGTTTTATGAGTTCCCAGGGGATGCTAATGTGCAGATAATGCTGAGGATCACTGGTCTAAGGGCTTTGATCAGCTAGGATTAAAGAGAAAGCTAAAAACCTGGCATGTGGTTATTTGTGCAGGGTTGTTGGTCTGGAACATAGACTACTTGTCAGTCTGAAAGTTGGAACAAAGGAACAAGCTTCTGAGAGAAACTTCAAGCTGCCACTCTCACTTCTGTAGGATAGGTATTAAATGGTAGATAACCCCTTGAGAAAGATTTTAAAGGTGTTATTTCTTTTAACAGCCAGTAAAATGCTTCTAGATCTTTTGTGAACTTATTTGTGAGTATATTTCTATTGCACTCTATGCAAAGAACAATTTGTATGACTCAAATTCTTCTGTCACTTTCCTTACAGGAGCACACACACAAGCACACACACACACACACACACACAAACCCACCCACCCACACCCACCAAATGATATTAAAATCAGATTCAGAAAATTTTATGTTCTCTATATAAAACTACCTCCCTTCTCTATTGATCTTCATCCTCTTTCTTTTTCTAAGGATGAGTTTGTTTCTCTTAGACTTTAGTGTTGGGGAAGAACTGTCTGTAGAGAGCATTTTCATGCTTCTCTGTTAATGAGTAAGCAGCTGTGTAGATGCTTAGGCGAATACATATTCTTTATAGGATGATTCTTCTCTTTTTACTCTAAGTAGGGCCTTAAACAATCATACAATTTAATCTTTATTAATAAGACCTACATCTGCTGTCCCATTGTCTCCAAAGAAAGTCTTTCTCTATAATTATTTAAATGATACTAATAAATATTTTGTGTGTATATGTGATTAACAAATAGAATATTATATTTCCTGACTTTTTCCTGGAAAGCAGATGTATCTCTGACCACGGGTGGAGACATGATATTCTGGTAAAGAATAAAGCCATACTATGGTCCTTTCCCTTAACTGTTAAGCCAGGTGAGCCTTACAATCACCCAAACATGTTGTTCTAGGAGCTGTTGCAGAAACTTTAAAACAACAGTATAAATCCTGTTTCTTTTTCATTATAAATTGGGACAGTGCCCCTCTGTCCATTGTCTACCATCACCCTGGTCAGTGTACTGATGTGTCTCCATAGCAAACTGTATCTTCTCTGCTCCTGTCTTCTCTGAATTCATTTGATCAAAAGCACAGGGACCAGGAAGCTGAGAGGAAGCTCTCATGACAAGTCAGCCCAATTCTTCATGAGTTCCATTATGAATCTAGGTTCTCTGTAGTGTGTAGTGTGTGTTTTAAAATATTCTGCATGGATAGGGGAACTGCAAGAACTGAATGCTTATGGTCACACTAACAATTTAAAACCATCACAGATCTTTAGAATTTTGTTTTTGATACTCTGTTGATGTCCTTAGGATACATGCAGTCACAGAAAGAAAATTGTTGAGTCAAACAGTGTTCATGTCTACAAGCATTATTCTCTAGAAATTAGTCTTTGTTTTTCCTTAACAGTTGCAAGGATAGCAGCTTTGCTATATTTTTATTAATATTGAATGGTCTCTATTTAAAAACAAACATACAAAGCATACCTTTGATTAATTTGATATGATACATTTATTTGCATGTCTGGTTTTGTAGTTATCATTTATATCAATCACCAAGAAGACTAAATATTTCATATGAATTCGTTTTGTTGGGTATGTACTCATATCCTGAGATTATTTCTGTGTAGCTTTTATGTTTGGCATATTTTAAAAGAAAATGATAGATATTTTAATAAATAAATGTCTCATTTTCCAGCACTCTCCAGGAAGTTATTTAGAGACAAAATGATTCTTCTGAATGGAGTGATGTGTCTTTGATTTATGTTATATGATATTAAATGCAGTTTTTATATATTGTTGTGTTCTTTGTGTTTGTATGTATGCACTTGTACATATATTTACATGCACATGTACATATAAGTGTGCATGCACTTGTGGATTTGTGTAGGTGTGCAGGCATGAGGTTGACTTTGAATGCCTCTCTGAATCCTGCTTTCCCTCACTTTGTATTTTGTTTTGACTTGTCTTGCTGAGGATCAAATCAAGGCCTTGAAAATGCTAAGCAAGTACCTTACCTTCTGTGTTTGTTGTTGTTGGTGGTGGTCTTTTATTTTGTTTGTTAGTTTTTTCCAGGCATGGTCTCACAGAATCTGAAGCTCACCAGTCAGGGTAGAGAAGTTAGACAGAAAGTCCTGGAGATCCTTCTGCATTCACTTCCCCGTGCCAGAATTACAGGACTATGGTACCTTGGTATATCCATCATCAACACCCATTTTAACTGCAGTTACGATGATGGAGAGAAGATAATATTTCTCCATTCTAACTAAATCCCATGTTGCTTTATCCTTCCTTCAACATAGGTAAAATTTAACCTTCTCTTCTGTGTCCCAAGAAAAAGTCAGCATCTTTCCGTGTTTCTGGGTTTGTGTAACTCTTATCTCTGGGTGAAAATATGTTTTCTGGATTTTGCAGTTGGGATATATTGAAGGTGTGATATTATAAGCCAAGATAAGAAAAAAGAAAGACTATGAAAATTAACATTCAAGATACTTTTCTAGTTTTCATTCAACTTTTTAGTAAACTATTAGGATACTTAAATATAAAATATGTAAAAATTCTCTGTTCTTTGGGAAAATGACCATTTTTAAGCCTCCATTTTATTTCCCATTTTTATTTCTTGGCAAATCCGTTACTTCCTCGACATTCTCTCTTTTCTCATTACCTTTATACACCCTATCCTTTCTCCCTTAATGTTCTTTCTACTTCAAAATGGATTTTCTACAAGGATACCTGCACAATTTAGGCTGGCTTCGAATAGTTTTGTATAAAGATGAGAATTGTGTTATATACTGTTCAATCATATGAAATAAAAATGATTGCAAACTTTGATGTAAAGAAGCCACCCACATTCTAAAATGAAGGTCTTTTTGTACTAGAAGAAACCATGGAAACCACTTAGTCCATCCTTCTTGTTTTAGAGCTTAGAAGAGATCACACACTCTTATCATTCTTTCATAGGTACATTCTTCTGCACTTAGGTACTTTCTTGCTTTTACTAGGGCACAGTCTCCCTCCTTGTGTTGGTGTTTTCCATCTATTATCCTTTGTAGACCTGATTTATGGAAAGATACTACATCAATTTGGTTTTGTCATAGAATATTTTGGTTTCTCTGTCTATGGTAATTGAGAATTTTGCTGGATATAGTAGCCTGGGTTGGCATTTGTCTTCTCTTAGGGTCTGTATGACATGTGCCCAGGATGTTCTAGCTTTAATAATCTCTGGTGAGAAGTCTGGGGTAATTCTGATAGGTCTGCCTTTATATGTTACTTCATCTTTTTCCCTTACTGTTTTTAATTTTCTTTTCTTTTCTTTTCTTTTTTTTTAAATTTAGTGTTTTGTCTGTTATGTGACAAGAGGAATTTCTTTTCTGGTCAAGTCTATTTGAAGTTCTGTGGGCTTCTTGTATGTTCATGGGCATCTCTTTCTTTAGGTTGGGGAAGTTTTCTTCTGTAATTTTGTTGAAGATATTTACTGGCCCTTTGAGTTGGGAATCTTTTCTCTCTTCTATACCTATTATCCTTAGGTTTGTTCTTCTCATTGTGTCCTGGATGTTTTGGGTTAGGAGCTTTTTGCATTTTGCATTTTCTTTGACTGTTGTGTCAGTGTTTTTTATGGTGTCTTCTACACCAGATTCTCTCTTCTATCTCTTGTAGTCTGTTGGTGATGCTTGCATCTATGACTCTTGACTTCTTTCCTAGGTTTTCTATTTCCAGAGTTGTCTCCCTTTGTGATTTCTTTATTGTTTCTATTTCCATTTTTAGATCTTGGACGGTATTGTTCATTTCCTTCACCTGTTTGATTATGTTTTCCTGTAATTCTTTAAGGGATTTTTGTGTTTCCTCTTTAAGGGCTTCTAGCTGTTTACCTGTGTTTTCCTATATTTCTTTAAGGGAGTTATTTATGTCCTTCTTAAAGTCCTCTATTACCATCATGAGGAGTGATTTTATAACCGAATCTTTCTTTTCTGGTGTAACAGTATATCCAGGACTTGCTATGGTAGGAGAACTTGATGCCAAGTAACCTTGGTTTTATGTTGCTTATGTTGTTATGCTTGCTTCCCACCATCTGATTTTCTCTAGTGCTACCTGCCCATGCTATATCTGACTGGAGCCTATCCTTCCTGTGATCCTGGTTGTATCAAAACTCCTCAGAGTTCAGCTGTTTCTGTAATACTGTGATTCTGGGATCCTCTGAGATCCTTGTTGTGTCAGAGCTCCTGAGAGTCAAGCTGCCTCTGAACCATGAGATCCTGGTGTGACCATGCTCCTGGAATTCTGTGATCCTGTGTACCTGGGTGTGTTAGAGAGCCTGGGAGTGGAGGATTTTTTTAATTAGATATTTTCTTCATTTACATTTCAAATGCTAGCCCCTTTCCTAGTTTCCTCTTTAAAAGTCCCCTCTACCTCTCTCCCCTCTGCTCCCCAACCTACCCACTCCCACTTCCTGGCCCTGGCATTCTCCTGTACTGGCGCATATAATCTTTGCAAGACCAAGGGCCTCTCTNCCCATTGATGGCCAACTAGAACATCCTCTGCTACATATGCAACTAGAGACACAAGCTCTGGGGGTTACTGGTTAGTTCATATTTTATGGGTGTCGTGAGACTGGCTGCAGAGTTAGCACCCAAGGTCTGCTCCGTGCACTGGCCCAGACTGGAAGGAACTTGTGCCAGGCAGAGCTCCTGCATGCCCGGGTCCCACTGGTTCCCCCCTATTTTACCTTCTTAAAGCAGTCAAGATTATCCTCTTACATATGATGACATAGCATAAGATGTAAGTTTAGTGCTTGGGAGTCATAGCTATACATTCTACATGAGTTAAGAGTCTACGGTCATGAGTGAAGAGTACACGCTGCTCTCTTAGAGAACCTGGTTTCTGTTCCCAGTATCTACTTGTGTGGCTCACAGTTACCTGTAACTCCAGCTTGAAGGGATCAAACTTACTCTTCTGGCCTTTGAGGCACCTGCAGTCACATTCACTTACCACAGATAGACAAATATTCACAAACATCATTTAAAAAGTTAAATATTATAAGTAGACCATCTCCTGTTGCTGTTCCTCCCTCCTTGCATTTCCATAACTGCCCTCCCAGTGTTTCCCAAACACTCCAAGCATAGAAATGCCTAGAGGGAGGGTAGAGTAAGGGATTGCTAGCCCATCCATTCCTTGTGGTATGTGTGCTGCAAGTTAGAGCTTGGAAAACCGTTACTTTTTTCTAATGAGTATTTTAGGTCTTGTCTAAAACAAATATAAAATGTGCTGAAAATAAAAGGAACATAAGCAAATTTTACAAAAGAAGTTATAATGTATACTTTGTTATGTGTAATATAATATAATGTGCATTCTATATTTATTATACATTATATATCTAGACTGGTGAGTTACAAGAGTGCCAACCTCAAGGACTCTTTAAAGAATTTAACCTGAACTAGAAAATCAGTCAAATTATTCACAACAAAAATGGAATAGGATAGTCGAGTTCTCTGGGTTACAAATCTGACTAGATTATTTTCTTCCTGGATTTTACTATATCTAAGCTAATGTGTTCTTGAATCTCATTTTATTGAAGTGAGTTTCTCTCTTTGTTATGGGGCACTACTGGCTTTAATTCCCTGGCTTTACATCTTCCAAAATTACAGTCACCTTATCCTAGAGATAGCTTTGGTGTCACATGCTAGTATTTTCTATACAGTGTGCTCCATATGAACTCTACCTGTTTTTTTTTTGTTTGTTTGTTTTTTGTTTTGTTTTGTTTTGTTTTGTTTTTAATAGGGGACAACTCTGACTGAATGTGGTGTAAGGCAAGCATAGCCAAATTGAGAGTCAAGTGTGTGTACAATCCCTAAATACTAGCCTAATATAATTCTTGTGATTGGGTGAAATATTTACTTCAGAGTTACCCTTCAGCTAGGATGAAAAGAAAAGTCCTATGGTGTTTATCATTATCTCTGTTTCCTGAAAGGAGGATTTTGCCTTGAAATTGACCAGTTCTCCAGGAGGAAATAATAATAATGATATGTATGTAAACATACACATATATAATTATATATTGTGTACATACATATAATAAAATCTCTTGATATGTATATGTAATGTTTCATGGATTTATTACAAACTTACTGTGTAATAAGTTTGTAATAAATGAAGAAAGATGAAAACTCATATAAACTATTATTAAGATCATAGTTGGTCTATGCTCAATCCTAACGTTCCAAAGTAAGAAAACAGAGAACCCATACAAGCAAATGCAGTTAAGTTAGAAGTATATCCAACAGTTCTGTTCTTGAAAAGCCGTAGAAATTTGTATGCTCTTTGCTATTAGGAGAATTATGGGCTAGAACCCCAAACAACCAAGTGTAGAATAAAGTGGGGACATTTGAGCATGTAGTGACAGTTGTTATGGTAAGGTGGAAATATCTTTAATCTTAACAGGAATCCTGGGCCCTGTTTTCAAGCAGACAATGTGACAAATCATCCGAGCCTCTGTCATTACCTGGCAAATGTGGGTCACGTCAGTTTCTCTATGCTGTAAAATATTTTGACTTACAGTGACTAGGAATGAAGAAGCTGTTCTCTTTCAACACACAAAGATCTCTTATGTGCTCATAATTAGAGTGGAGGCTGATGGTTTGCCTTGAAATTGACCTAGATATCCAGTGCTGCTGCTATAGTTAGATGGTTGTAAATGAATGCGATGAGTCCAGGGTTCCAGACTGTCAGATGAAATTGCCCCTTGCAGGCTATGGCCAGTCATGGCCATGACTGCTAGGCTTGTCTATTTGGAAAATAAAGAATCACTAGCTCTCTAAATATATATAATTTCTTGTGGAATGGTTAAATCCCACAACGTGCAAGAAACTGATACAAGAACTAAATGTCAGTTAACTAAAAATGGTTTGAAATACTATTGCCAAGGGCACAGAATATTGATGTCCTTTAGGTGGCATATTTGTCTTTTTTTTTTGAAGACACCAAGTGACAGAAAGCACAAGGAAAGCTTAAAAGGCATCCAGATGGCTCTGGCATGGAGAGGCATAAACACCTTTGTGATGTTGCAGTCTGCTGAACCCAGCTCTGTTACAATGCTTGCTCTTGCTTGCAGAACTGGATAGCTGTCCCAGTCCCTGGGATAATCTGGGCATGTATCTAAAATCTTCCAGTGCAATCTTGTTTCCTAAATCTCATTGTGTCTTGGGAGAGGGTGAGCTGATAGAAGATTCCCTTCCCTTGTTTGCTCTCACCCTCTTATACATAGGGACAATTCTCTTCACTCACTTCTTCTGATATTGTCATTCATACCCCGCCCCCCTTCCTCAGTTCTGTCACCATGAGACTGTGTGACTCTGGGTATTCTGATAACAACAGAGATTTCTTCTGAGGACCTGTATTCCCATGGCAGTAGCTGTCTCTAGGCCTAAATGTTGGGGGGAAGATATAGAGAAATTAGCTGGAAGAGAAGACTAGGGTCATGGGGGCTTCTCTCCAAATGGGATGATATATGTCCTTGCTTTGTCTTTGTTGGATTCAGCCCTGGATGATGGGTGTTCAGTATTTAGGAATGCTCACAGTAGTCGGGGACTCTCTTTTTGCACACTTTGACTATTTTCTACCCCCAGGGAACATGGGATTCTCCAGAGTAAAATGAATTATCTATTTGGCTAATTAGCTAGGACATGAAAATATTCCCAAGAGGATCATCCCCTCTGAGGATGCTCTAATGCATCCTTATTTTTGCAGAGTCTATCTCTGCTCATTTTATATCCTGCTTAGCCTTTAGCACATGCCTCACAAGGAAGGTAGAACTGTCAAGTATGCAAAAACCTCTTTCAATTTAAAAACAAAACACTTTCTCTTTCCTTCCCGGCTGTCACTCCTCACATGCACCTTCCACCTTACATCTTCCAACTCAACCAGTTGCCCAACTCAGAAGGTTAGTGTGCCACTCAGCAACCCTGTGTTAGAATGATCTCTCCTTTGTACTCTCCACCACATGATTTGTGGCCAGGGTGTATACTAGTAGCTAGATGAAATGTTGAAATTTTCACTTGGCTTTTGGCCTTTTCCTTTTTTAGTGACCTCTCACCTCTTCTGATATCATCATACATTTTCTTTTGAATAATTCAACTTGTCCCCACTTCATTTACTTTATTTCTGCAAGAATGACAATACCTTTTGCCTCAGAGACAAGCTGTCATTAATTCCAATCAAATAAAATACCTCATTCTTGTGACACCCTGGAGCATAGAGGGTATTTCACTCTGAGATAAAGAGATATGTTTCTATAAAGAGATCTTTCTCTATAAGAGATTCTAGTGAATGTCATAGGTCTTTGTTTTGGAAGTGAAAAGAGATGTTTCATACCAGAAGAAAGGGAGGGAAGGAGGGGGGAAGGAGAGAGAGAGAGAGAGAGAGAGAGAGAGAGAGAGAGAGAGAGAGAGAGAGAGAATGATACACAGACAGACAGAGAGATAGAGAGAAGGGAAGCATGGAACAATACACACCCTTCAAAGTCATGGACTTTTCAATCATGACCATTTTTTTCCAAACAGGTCACTGATAATCTAGCTCTGAATATCAATGGATTCATCCACTGATGATGTCAATGTTCATATGACCCCAGTATCACAAGATAGTGACCAAACTTTTGGAAATCAATCTTTCGTGGGAATATGTTATATACAATTAATAGTAAATAGAGCTAGAGTTTTGAAGATGTACACAATGTTGTAATATTTGTGCCCATTATAGCTAGGCAACGTTGTAGCAAAATGAAGGTCATTTATTTCTCACTATTGAGGTTTCAGAGAGCTTCATTGGTCTCAGTTTAAGTCTTGTGAAGATCTTATGGTGGATGGTACTATAGCTGTAGGAGTGTTGACTTAAGAAAGAACTTATATCACCAGATAAGAAGCCAATAATAAATAGAGGACTGTGTGAGTCCTCTATATGAAGGAAGATAGTAACTCCTTTCCCAACCATGACCTCTGATGACCTCAGTTCTTCCACTAAGCCTTACCTTTTATAGAATGCTACTTTCTTCCTCATCCACCTCTCTCTCTCTTTTGCATCCCCCTTCACCTCCCCATTCCCTTTCTTCTACTGCATCCCCTTCTCCTCCTTGTCTCATTCTCTCCTATCAACCTTGTTGTCATGACAAGCAGCACCTATTGCCGCTGAAACTGTGTTGAGACTAGGAGCCAGTCCCTAGAGACATTCAGAATGTGTGTTTTAGGCAGTAAAAGTGCCTTGAGAGCAAAGGGAATCCAACCATGCATTGAACTAGTTAACCTAGGCGCATCCTATAAGGCTTGGAGGCATTAAAAAGGAGAGGTGTGGTTAGTGGGATGTTCTGTTAGGTCAGCAGGTGTCACATTCTTCCTTTCTTCCAAAGCACCCTGTGCTTGGCTAGCTACACAGCAAACACTTAATAAATACTCGTAGATTAGTTATTTTACACTTGTTTAATGCCTTCCTTTGAAGTGCCTCCAGTTGAGATTGCTTCCACAAATCACATAATGTGAGATAAAATGCCCTATATACCTGTCAGTTTTCTCTGAGACTGTTGTCTAAGTGTTATATGCACTCAGTTTATGGACTGGGCGTTCAGGTGCTGGAAAAATAGAAATCACCCCATTAGTCATGCCTCTGAAAATTTCACATTCTCTATTCCAGGTTCTGTTGGTTGGTGATATTTAAAGTGTTATGTATTTAGATTTTGGGCCATCTATTATATCACCATGACTGTATATTGCTTGTGGACATTTTGTGATCTCAGATCTAAGGAAAATGATGAGCCATTTGTTATCACTTCCAAGGAAGCCAAAAAGACTGTACAGAGAGAAACACAGCTTAATTAGCACGTTGATGATTTGTATTACCCAGTGTGAAATAGCCACTGGGATTAGAGGAAGGATCCAAAGAAAAGGCAGCTTTGGGGATTTTCAGCTTCTTCTTCTTCTTTTATTTTTTTCTTACTCCAAATTCACAATCCTATTTCTATGTCTGTAGTCTAAAAACCCCACTAGATACCGTCACTGTCTCAGATTTACCACATTCCACAGGACCAGGTCAGGGAACTCAGCAATTCATTGATTCATCTCCAGGAGCAAATATCCTGTGCTTAACTATGCATAGAGGTTTACGCTTGGTTTGTATAGCGTAGGTGCCCTTAGACAGTGCTTAGTACCTTCACTCTATGTTTGTTGAAACATAAGATTCCAATTAAAACCAAACAGGTAGAGAGGAATGGAATATAGCTGTTGTTAGACTGCTTTATAACGCCCCAGGTTTGAATCGCAACATACCCGAAAACCAAGTGTGATGGTTGTGCTTGCCTGTTATCTCAGTACTTGTGAGGTAAAGACAGAGGGATTAGAAGGTCCCACTCACCTTTGTCAATACAGGGAGTTCAAAGTGTACCTGGGATACATGAGACATTGTCCCACAAACCAAAATAAATAAATAAATGAATAAACGAATAAATAAATAAATAATAAAACCCACTTAGAAAACTTTTACAATGACTTGTATTATATCTAATACATTATAATCTATCTGCCTGTCTGTCTATCCATCTGTCTATTTATGTATCTGTTATGTATCTAAACACAGAATATTTGTTAAGCTATGTCTTACGTTGAATAATTATTCAACCGACAGGACATTCTGGGATCCTCTGTGAGTATCAGATTCATCTTATTCAGTTACAAAGAAATGAACAGAAATGGGTTTAAGTCACAACAGAGCTTTTAATTTGATCAAGTAGCAGAAAGTTGACTCTACATTAGTGGAAATGAAACACTCACAGGGTTTGATTTCTTCTCTGTTCTTGCTTATACACATCTGTGGGCTACCATCCATATACAACCTGTCTCCTTGTGTTCAGTAGCAGATCCCAGGCTTGTAAACACTAAGTTCAAGATGACTTTTCCAGCTATTGCTTGGCTTAGCTTTGAAAAGGTAAATGAAATTAAGGAACACATATTTTTACTAATCAGTGTGGCTTTAGTTCAGCCAGATGACATCTACAGTGGGGACTGGGGAGGAAGCCTAACTCATATAAACTGGTGGCCACATTCAAACTGGTTAATGACTTCTCAGAAATTGAAATTGTGAGTAGGAGCTTGATGATTGGAGAATAGGCAAAACCCCAAAAGAAGTTTACAAGACAATTCCAGATAACATTGTGGCAGTAACAGAATGGAGAGTAGGTATTACTGGCCCTGCAGTAGTCCACAGAACACTGTGAATTACAACTTGGTAAGGTTGGTATGTCTTAGAAAAGCAGTGTTATGTCTTTGGAATCTAGTTGAAATGGTAAGTAGAGTTAAACACCATTCTAAAGCTCTTCTACCAGACAAGGATATTTCTTACTTATATATGGGATAAAAATGTTAAATGTCAATATCTGAAACAAAGATTTTGGCAGAACTAGGGTCTGAATGAAAATCCTTTTACATGCTTTGTAAGTACTTTACCATTGAGATTCCTATACCCCAGGCCTCTATTTACCTATTATCTTTGGACAGATCCTCATTCAGTTGCTGAGTCTAACCTTGAACTTACTCTGTAGTACATGCAGGACCTGCCCTTCTGATCTTCTGCCTAGAATTCTGTGCCAATACCACCAGGTCCTGAAAATGATTTAAAAATTTAGAAAATCCCCAAGCAAGTGAATAATTGTTTTTTTTTTTTACCCTCTGTATAGAAATTGTCTACAAAGGTTCTCTGTTGAATTATTGTCAATTTAATTCTTAAACATGAAAGTATAAATCAGGTTAGTTAATCAAAATCTTTCACAGAGGTATCTGTTAATAAAGAAAGTTTTCACTGGGATTCATTCATAATTTAAGCTGTGTTCCTAGAAAACCATATTTTTAACTCCCTCCATAAACTATCACTAGAATTTCACTATCACTACACAACCCCAGTAGTTAGAGGGTAATGAGTTTTCTGCAGGATTTCTTAGACCCTTGTAGCCAGTCCCGAATGTCTGTCATTCTTTTGCGTGACTGCTTCCTATGAGTGCTCATGCAGAGACTTCACACTTGTTCCATGTGGCCTCTGGATATCTTTTTAACTAGCTTTAGTTCACACAGTGGTTTCCACTCTTACTTTGCCTGGAGAGATACCCAGTTATGACATAGCTCTTGGGAAGTTCTTAATCCATCCATCTACTGACATGTGTTCAATCTTTATGATAGTCCGCTGTGGCAGTGTGAGCTGGTTGTATACCATTGCTAGTGTCTCTTCCCTCTACCATCTGCTTCTGTCTTTTGTTCGATTTGTCTTAGTGCTGAAAATTCTACAATACTATTACTCTCTACATCAGACTAGAAATGGTCATCAATATGGGATTATTGAAGGAGGCATTTGAGTCTCATTGTCTTATAGAAGACAATGGTGCAAACGTTGAAGAGAAAACAATACGTACTGCTATCCAAATTATAAGATGACCTCTTTCTTCTCTTAACTCTGGGGAGGTCTACTGGGGTGAATAGGAGTAGTCGTATTCGTTATATTTGTCACGAACTGTACGGTCTTGAATAAAATAGATTGTGTGCAGAAGTGTCTGCCTTTGACTGCTAGAGCATCTTCTGGACTCTAACAATAGTTGCTAAAAACTTTTAGCATTAACAATGGTTGCTGAAATCTTAGGATCCTGTTTCTCTCTTCCTATCATATAAGCCCCAATTGGGACAAACATAAAAGATCTAAAAACTGTTATGGTGATAACTGTTTTGCTAAATAAACTTTAGTCATTCCCTCTTTCTCTTAATTTAATGTTGTTAACCAGTGGTTCTCAACCTTCTTAATTCTGTGACCTTTTAATACAGTTCCTCATGAAGTGGTGACCCCAACCATATAATTATTTCTGTTGCAACTACATAACTGTGAATTGCTACTCTTATAAATGATAATGTAAATATCTAAAATGCAGGATATCTGATATGTGACCCCTTAGAAAGGGGCTATGACCCATAACTTCAGAACCACTTCTGTAAACATTAATTTTTGTTTATAGCCTAAGTGCCAAGTGCTCCACTAATTTCTTCAGATTCAAATAATAGTGAGGATGAATTCGTCTTTCAAAAAGTCTTCTATTGAGTATCATAGTATGAGTATGAGCTTTTAAGAGTGTCACTGATAGATGAATATCACATTTTCTAATTCAAATTGTAAGCAAAAAGATATTTAATAATTTCCTGAAGGCTTTGTAGCCATCACCTTTTAGAGTCAGACCCATGGCAGTGTCGTTGCTAGTACTGATATTCTTTCTTTTCCTTCCTTCCCTCCGCTGCCCTTTGCTTCCCACCACCCCTTTCTCTCTCTGTCTATTTATATAATCTATTTTGATTTTACTCACCCAACCTTTGACTGCCAATAGCTTCTCAAAGAAGACTGTCGTCTAATGAAACCTCTCCATCTCATGATGGATTGTTGAAAGGCCCCATCTGGTCCAAGTCCTATGCAGGCACTACAGCTGCTATGAGTTCATGAGGACTAAGCTCATGCAATGGCCAGAAAACAGAGTGCCACAGCACTCCTTCCCCATATCTAACTTTTAAATTATTGCAACATTTCTTGAAATCTATAAATAACAAATACAAGTCTTACCTTTAAGGAGCCAACAACCTCATGAATTGGTTAGTAAGTGGTCAAAGAAGACCACAGGCTTATTTGCTGTAGTATAATCCCAGAATGTTTTAGAGAGTTATTGAAAGGTTATGAAATCCTATTCACTTACTAAGGATGGTTTCCCAGAGGAAGTCTCTGAAATCTGAGTTGTGTTTCATGTCTTAGACTTCCTAGATGCAGAGCCTGAGTAAAGGATTTAGAACACAGGGTGAGTAAACTGACTGTGTGTACAAGCTGAAAGCCTGAGGCTGGTGCTGAAAGATACTGTGGGGAGATGGGGCAGTCCTTCCACATGGGAGAGTTTGGGGTGGTATTTTTACTTTGATATAAACAGAAGTAGACAGAAGAAAGATAAAGATAGACTGATGAAAAGTGATCCAATTCTTGACTCATTTCTCATGTACCTGGGGAGGAAAAAGCTTAGCTTTTACTGTTTTTTTCATAGGCTTCAATTTTCTCTCCCAAAGAATTATGTCTCAAGAAGTAGCCTCACAGTCAACGTTTCTTTCCTGTTACTATTTCAATGACCAATATAGGTGCTGCAAAAGGAAGGAGATGCTCTGGGTTTAATGTTTAAGTTGGGATAGGAGAATCAGGAGAGGAGAAGATGGGTGTTGGGTTACCTATATGAAGATGTGTACTAGTTCGTAAGATAGTTAAAAGCATATTAAGTTTAAAGAGGAGATTGAACAGTTATATCCTACATAATTTATCAATGCTACTTCCATAAGACATGGGCTATTACACAAAAATCTCAGTTCCAGAAATGGAATACAACCCTATAAATTGTTGGTCAGAGAAGGCCCGGAAGCACCCCAAACAACACAGGATATTGCCATTGCTCCTGTTTGTTCACCATAACTAGATGGTGTCCTGAAGACACCACTCGTTTTGAATGTGTGTCATTGAAAAATCAATTACAATTGACCAGGAAATTCTCTCCCTGCTGACTAGCTTAAATAGTGCTAAATGGTGCTATGCAGGCTGGTAGGAGAGAAAAGAAATCAGTGGTCTCACCTGATGCTAGACTCTGCATGCTGCGATACTGGCTTGTTTGGCAAATATGTCCACTGGTAGGATAGTGGTATGATGGTTTTGTAGCTAATCGACTTCTGATTGGACATCATGAGCTGTTGGGGGAACTTACTTTTGTTATTCTGCTACGGAGACATGCTGTTAAACTGTCTTTTAAATATTTATGCCCATAGGTTTGTGTTACTCTACGTTTTGCCAGCAATTCTTAATTTCATTTGATCAACATGCTGAGCATGAGTAATTGTGAACACTTAGCTGTAGATGAATCATCTTAGTCAATTTTATCCCATCAAGGGGTCAAAGGCTATCATGAAAGAGGATATGAGAAAGAATATAGGAGCTGGTGGAGGAACTGAAGAGTTCAGAAGTCATGACTTGTAGAAGTAATATGAAGACTGTATACATCAACTCATAGCAGTAGGGGTTGTCTGCACAATATCAAGACAGTCAAAATTCCCACATGAAATTCATGTACTGATATCTCCATCACAACCATTAGAGTTCCCCACAACTATCAATGATATTGCTAAGTTCAGCTCTTATCTGGTGTGTGTGTGTGTGTGTGTGTGTGTGTGTGTGTGTGTGTGTGTGTTGCTTTGAAACAAATTAATTCAATGTGTAGCCAGTAATTTTATTTTTTATTGCTTATTTTATTTATTTACATTTTAAATATCATCCCTCTCCCCAGTTTCCCCTCTGCAAATCCCTCCTGCTTCTATAAGGGTGTTGCCCAACCTACTCACTCACTCCCACCTTACTGCCCCAGGATTCCCCTACACTGGGGCATTGAAACTTCACAAGACCAAGGGCCTCCCCTTCCATTGATGCCAGATAAGACCATCCTCTGCTACTTATGCAGCTGGAGTCAGGAGTCCCTCTATGTGTACTCTTTGATTGGTGGTTTAGTCCTTGGGAACACCAGGGAGTTTGGTGGGTTGATATTGTTCTTCTATGGTGTATCCAGGATTTTTCATCTTGGTTTAGTTATGGTGACACAAGAACAATTCTTAAAACACTTAGATACTCTAGTCCTCTCTTATTTTCTCTTGAACTTACCTATTGCAGCATTTGCCTTTCTGTAATAAAGTAGTCTTTTCTAGAACACCAATAACCACATGTTTCCTAATAAATGGTGATTCCTGAATTCCCATTGTACTTTATCTATTTATAGCAACAAATACTCCTTCTGTTCCTTATTTTTTAAACTTGAAACATACTGTTTCTTTGGACTCCAAGGTTTCCTTTGTTCTCTCCCTCTCTCTCCCTCTCCCTCTCCCTCTCCCTCTCCCTCTCCCTCTC
>NC_034602.1:42577208-42649977 GCF_900095145.1 Mus pahari
CTCTCTCTCTCTCTCTCTCTCTCTCTCTCTCTCTCTCTCTCCCTCTCTCTCTCCCTCCCTCCCCCCCTCTCTCTCCATATCACAGAAGTTTCTTCTCAGCTTCTTCATAGCCTTTTCTTCATTGTCCTGACCTGTAATCTCAAAACAGATTAGGATTCTATCTCATCGGATGCTTTACATTACGAATGATTGTATCATAGCTTTCATGAGCTCCATGGAGCAGACAGCACACATATGTAATGTCATTGCAAATTCTTCTCTGAATGCCAACTTTGTCTGTTTCACTGTCTATTAAACTTCTCTGGAAGAAGCAAGACCCTCACTCTTATTTCAAGAGTGAAGGTGAAACAAGTTTTATTTTCTACAAAAACTGGTGTCAGTTTGGCTAAACTGATTTTTAAAGTCCCAGATCATGGAAAACTCTTACCCTCTTCCCCCACCCCCCCATTTGCTGGCACTTCAGAGAGTTCCAGTTTTTATTCTCATCCAATACACCTTCTCTCTAGAGTCCTAATCTTGATGGTTAAGGACACAAAGGCTCATCTAATGTGAACCCTGAAGCCACGATGACCTTATTTTTATGGGTTTAGTCAATAGCTGACTGTAAATTTTCTACCCTGAAATTAACCAAGGCACTTAAATAAAGCAGTCAGCTGCTACATAGACAAGAAAGAGGCTTTTTATCTGTGATTCATTGATGAGCTTTTCATGTACCTCACACTGAAAACTGATCATGGTAGGTTATTTCTTATATTTTCATTTGGATATTGTAATGGTTGCTTTTAAATGTCAACTTGCCACAACTTAGAATCTTCTGATCAGGGATCCTTAACTGAAGGATTATCTTGACTGCCTAAGTTGATGTGGGAAGGACTACTTCCAACCTGGGGATCTTTAACATATTTGTCACTTATTGGAATGGAGAAGATGACTGTAACTTTTCAAGATCCCCATTGTCCCCATTCTAGTACAAGAGTCTGTCTCATTACAAAAACGGCCTTCTAAGTAATATGTCTGCTTTTTGCTTGCTTCCTAGCTACGTCCATTTCACACCAGCAAAGTCAGGCTCTGTCATTTCTCTTCTCAAAAATAAAAAAAAAATACTAAAGTTTTTGCATCTCAGTCAGAATAGCATTTGTAAGAATATACATCCTTGCTGTAGACTAAAAGAAGAACTTTGCTTGATCTAGTCTCCATTCTTTATTTCTACCTCTATCTATCATCTCTGTCATCTGCTAATTCAATATAGTCTGGCCATCTTTTTGTCCACATAGAAATGCTTCCACCCAAGAGCCTTTGTGCTTGTGATTCACTCTTCCAGGGATGTTTTCTCTTTCTTTTCTTCCAAACTATATATTCATATATTTTGTTCCTTTTAAACCTTTAACTCAGGAGAATTTGTTGGAAAAGCCTTCCTTGATCATTATTATCAACTATCATCTAACAATCTATTATACCCTTGACTTATTTTCCATTATCACTTTGTTTACTCCTGCTGTAAACACACCTATACTGGTTTATTGCCAATTCTCTCCAAGGGCTCTCTGTGGTTCACTGACAGATTCCTGTTGACAAGGCATTGCTTTGGACTTGGAGGCTCTTGGAAAATATCTGTTGAGTCGGTGAATGAATAATGAATAAATGAATGAATGAATGAGTGAATGACTGAATGAAGAATCATATGGTATAATTGAGACAAAACAAAGAAGCTTACTTTCAAGTTTCAATTGACTGGGTTTAACTGAATGCAAATTTTAAATCCCTATCAGAAAAATTAAGACTTCCCTCAACTTTGACACAATAGTTTGGAGTGTTTCCATTTTTATTTAGAATAACCATGGAGTTATACAAATGAAGAGAAGCCCTTTGGGCATTTGGCACTGTACAGTCAGTTCTATTTTTGCCGGTGGGATTATTTTTGCATTCCACATTTCTTTACTATTACATGCTTAGGTCCTGGACCCTACAAGACCAGACTAGGTAACTGGAAAATCTCTTTTGGTTCTAAACTGTGTACATCATGCATTACCCCTTCCTACTCTGTATGCACTTTTGTATTTTTTTCTCATTGCCGCATCTGCATGGCTTACTGGCTTGTAACTCACAAAAGAATCAATTGAGGTCCATGATTTGCAGGACCTATTTTGACTATGTCTTTCAAATGTGACTTATTGGCAGCTGTAGAGGCTCCTAATTCAGGAGTATAATCTAGAGGACTAGTGTTATTGATATGTGTTCTGTACAGAGTGAGATTGTACTAGAGACTAGAGACTGTCTTTTGTCTGTAGACATATGCGGAACTTAGAGCTGTGAAAGTGGCTTTGTTGCTGTTAGTCTAGGAGAGCTGCTAAAGTCATTGTGTAATTAGTCTCTGAAGCTCTCGAGAGAGAAGAGTACTGGTCTTTGTCTAAAAATGCTTCTCACTATAATTCTCAGTGCCCTTGGCATAAGAGTTTAGCTTTACTTTTGACTAAATCAATATAGTTACACTTGTCTGAATCTGATTTTGTGTGTGCGTGTGCATGCTTGTGTGTATGTGTGTGTGTGTGTGTGTGTGTTGGGTTTTGTTCTGTTTATTAATGTAGGGTTGAAGAAAGAAAGGTTGAAGGAATCTTGTGTTTAGTACTTTTTCAGTAAAAGGATAACAAAGCAAAGCAAGCTAAACGAAACAAAACGAAACAAAGCAGTCCTTTCTTGGAAGAAGAAAGTTTACTTGGACCTGGAATGAACCTGTCTTAAACATGATGAATACCATACTTTTCTAAGTTTTGTTGCAAAATTGATTTCTTTCCATATGCTTCTGGTGGTTTAATTTGATTGGCACCATAAAATATTGCTCTTTGATGTGGGAAGTTGTTCTTATTGCACAGAACTATAGGCATAAATTTTATTTGTGTTAATAATGTTGAATAAACTGCATTTAGGTCCGGGGTTATTTCCGGCTGCTATGTTCCTCCCTCATTTGATTGTCCAGTTTTCAGACATGGATTTAAATCTTTCTGCAGCTGGGAATCTGCCATTCATGTTACATTTGCTTCTGTTTTCAGAAGCATGAAAATGGCCAAGCTAAAGCAGGAAAGCTATTTCAAGGTTTTCTTCTGCTTTTCAAATACAAAATTAATTCCACAGTGACCTGGCAATGAGGACTCAGTTCATTCCTTCTCACAGTCTGTTGGAATGACAGCTTGAAAATATACACTTCTGGCTTTCCATTCAACTACTGTGTATACCAGACGGAGAAGGCTATACTGTCTTTGTTTTGCTTTTAGACATAGTTTTTTTATTCTTTTATATATATTTATACATATACAGAGATGCATGTAATAACAACTAATAAAAAAGAGGCCATAAATTAGAAAGAAAACAACAAGGGGTGCATGGGAAGGGTTAGAGGGGGAAAAGGGAAAGGAAAATAATATTACTATAGCAAGAGACTGGAGGATCCAGGGAGTTTAGAGGTCAGGTGGGGTGGGAGATGGGGACAGTCACATGTAGTCAAGGGGGTGGGGAGGAGGTATGGGATGTTGAACAGTTGGAGGGTGGATGGGGGATGGGAATAAACTATTGAATGTAAAAATACAAATAAATAAATTTAAAAATAATAGAAGTGTCAATAAGAATGATATTAAACAATAAATGTGTTAGGTTGAATTTTTTTCTTTTCTTTCTTTTTTTTTCTTAAAAACCAGGGTCTGATTATGTAACTCTCACTGGCCTGGGATTCATTATATAGCTTTAAACTCACAGAAATCTTCCTGTCTCTGCCTCTTAAGTGTTGGTATTAAAGACATTATGCCCAGCTCAAGGTTGTCACATCATAAATTTATTATTTTCAATATTAACATCAATATAGCCCTCTTGGGGATATTATGTACCCTAACCTTGAGTAAACTAAGTGGAGAGAAACTTGAAGCAGTTCCACTAAAATCAGGGACTAGACAAGGATGCCCTCTTTTTCCCCATCTATTCAATATACTACTTGAAGTTCTAGCTAGAGCAATTAGACAACAAAAGGTCAAAGGGATACAAAGTGAAACGGAAGAAGTCAAAATATCACTATTTGCAGATGATATGATAGTATACTAAAGTGACCCCAAAAATTCCACCAGAGAAGTCCTAAACCTGATAATCAACTTCAGCAAAGTGACTGAATATAACATTAACTCAAACAAATCAGTTGCCTTCCTATACTCAAAGGATAAACTGGCTGAGGAAGATATTATGGAAATGACAGCCTTCACAATAGTCATATACAATATAAAGTATCTTGGTGTGAATCTAACCAAACAAGGGAAAGATCTGTCTGGCAAGAACTTCAAGTCTCTGAAGAAGGAAATCAAAGATGACCTCAGAAGATGGAAAGATCTCCCATGGTAGTGGATTTGCAGAATTAATATAGTAAAAATGACCATCTTGCTGAAAGCAATCTACAGATTCAATGCATTCCCTGTGAAAATTTCCACTCAATTCTTCATAGAGTTATAAAGAGCAATTCTCAAATTCATTTGGTATAAAACAAAACCCAGGATAGCCAAAGCTATTCTAAACAATAAAAGAACCTCTGGTGGAATCACCATCCCTGACCACAAGCTGTACTACAGAGAAATTGTGATACAATCTGCATGGTAGCCTTATGGTTGCCAGACCACCTTGTTTGCAAACTTGGCAGACAGTTACATGGTCCCCAGAGGACTTGCCACACCCCAGGCACTCTAGTATGCCCAGGATTTTAGGATCAACTGTGAGTAGAGCACAACATTTGTTCCAACACCACTGGGAGTAATTGGGAGCAGCAGGAGCCAAGGATGCAGGAACCCCGCCCTACCAGTGGCTCAGGTTCCCTCCAGTCTGTGCTGGTCTACCTTGGTTGCAATCACAGCTGACAGCCCCACAGCCCCCAGAGGAGGAGTTTGGTCACACCAGCATCTCAGTGACTTAGAGGAAGATTGACTCCCAGGAACTCTGACACACCCAGAATCACAGGATCACAGAGAAAGCTGGACTCTGAGGAGTTCTGACTCAACTGGGATAACAGGAAGGACAGGCTACAATCAGATATAGCAGATCACCATGGACTAAAGGTGATAAATAATAGAAAGCCCACATACACATGGAAGCTGATCAACACTCTCCTCAATGATAACTTGGTCAAGGAAGAAATAAAGAAATTAAAGACTTTTTAGAGTTTAATGAAAATGAAACCACAACATATCTAAACTTATGGGACAAAATGAAAGCAGTCCTAAGAGGAAAACTCATAGCTCTGAGTGCCTCCAGAAAGAAACTAGAGCGAGAGAGAAAGAAACTACACTAGCAGTTTGACAACACACCTAAAAGCTCTAGAACAAAAGGAAGCAAATTCACCCAGGAGGAGTAGAGGGCAGGAAATAATCAAACTCAGAGCTAAAATCAGCCAAGTGGAAACAAAAAGAACTATACAAAGAATCAACCAAACCAGGAGCTGTTTTTTATTGTTGTTGTTGTTTGTTTGTTTATTTCATTTTGTTTAGTTTTTTTTTCGAGAAAATCAACAAAATAGATAAGTCCTTAGCCAGACCAACTAGAAGGCACAGAGACAGTATCCTAATTAACAAAATCAGAAATGCAAATGGAGACATTATAACAAAAACTGAGGAAATCCAAAACATCATCAAATCCTACTACAAAAGCCTATACTCAACAACACTGGAAAACCTAGATGAAATGAACAATTTTCTAGACAGATATCAGGTACCAAAGTTAAATCAGGATCAGATTAATGATCTAAGCAGCCCCATATACCCTAAAGAATTAGAGACAGTCATGAATAGTCTCCCAACTAAATAAAGTCCAGGACCTGATGGGTTTCGTTTAGAATTCTATCAGACCTTCAAAGAAGACCTAATACAAATACTCCTCAAACTATTCCACAAAATAGAAACAGAAGGTACTCTACCCAAACTACACAAAAACCCAACAAAGAAAGAGAACTTCAGACCAAATTCCCTTATGAATATTGATGCAAAAAATAATAAAATTCTCAGAAACTGAATCCAAGAACACATTAAAATGATCATCAATCAAGATCAAGTAGGCTTCATCCCAGGGATGCAGGGATGGTTCAATATACAGAAATCCATCAATGTAATCTACTATATAACCCTCACCCCACCCCACCCCACCCCACCCCCAAAAAACCCCATATGGTCATCTCATTAGATGCTGAAACAGCATTTGACAAAATTCAAAAAACCATTCATGATAGAAGTCTTGGAAAGATCAGGAATTCAAGACCCATACATAAACATAGTAAAACAATGTACAGTAAACCAGTAGCCAACATCAAACTAAATAGAGAGAAATCTGAAGCAAACCCACTAAAATCAGGGACTAGACAAGGCTGCCCACTCTCTCTCCCTATTCAATATAGTACTTGAAGTCCTAGCTATAGCAATTAGGCAACAAAAAGAGGTCAAAGGAATACAAATTGGAAAGGAAGAAGTCAAAATATCACTATATGCACATGATATGATAGTATACTTAAGTGACCCCAAAAATTCCACCAGAGAACTCTTAAACCTGATAAACAGCTTCAGTGCAATAGCTGGATATAAAATTAACTCAAACAAATCAGAGGCCTTTCTCTACACAAAGGATAAAAATGTTGAGAAAGAAATTAGGGAAATAACACGTTTCACTATAGTCACAAATAATATAAAATACCTTGATATGACTCTGACTAAGAAAGTGAAAGATCTGTATGACAAGAACTTCAAGTCTCCAAAGAAAGAAATCAAAGAAGACCTCAGAAGATGAAAAGATCTCCCATGTTCATGAATTGGCATGATTAATATTGTATAAATGGCCATCTTGCTGAAAGCAATCTAGAGATTCAATGCAATCCCCATCAAAATTCTAACTCAATTCTTCATAGATTTAGAAAGAGCAATTTCAAAATTCATCTGAAATAACAAAAATCCCAGGATAGCCACAACTATAATCAACAATAAAAGAACTTCTGGTGGAATCACTATCTCTGACCTCAAGCTGTACTATAGAGCATTTGTGATAAAACCTACATGATATTGACTGGGTAACAGACAGGTAAATAAATGGAATAGCGTTGAAGACCCAGAAGTGAACCTACATACTTATGATCACTTGATATTTGACAAAGGAGCTAAAACTGTCCAGTGGAAAAAAGACAGCATTTTCACCAAATGGTGTTGGCTCACTAGCAGTTAGCATGTGGAGGAATGTGAATCAGTCCATTCTTATCTCCTTGTACAAAGCACAAATTCAAGTGGATCAAGGACCTCCACATAAAACCAGAGACACTGAAACTTATAGAGGAGAAAGTGGAGAAGAGCCCTGAACATTTGGGCACAGGGGGGAAATTCCTGAACATAACCTCAAGGTCTTGTACTGTATGATCAAGAATCGACAAATGGGACCTTTTAAAATTGCAAGGCTTCTGTAAGGCAAAGGGCACCATAAATAAGAGAAAAAGTCAACCAACAGATTGGGAAAATATCCTTACCAATCTGACACAGGGCTAATATCCAATAGAAACAAAGAACAAAAGATATACTCCAGAGAACAAAATAACCCTATTAAAAATGGGATACAAAGCTAAACAAAGAAGAATCACCTAAAGAAATGTTCAACATCTTTAGTCATCAGGGAAATGCAAATCAAAACAAACCTGAGATTCCACCTCACACCAGTCAAAATGGCTAAGATCAGAGGACAGCAGATGCTGGTGAGAATGTAGAGAAAGAGGAACACTCCTCCATTGCTGGTGGGATTGCAAGCTGGTACAACCACTCTGGAAATCAGTTTGGAGGTTCCTCAGAAAATTGGACATAGTACTACCTGAGGACCCAGCAACACTATTCCTGGGCATATACCCAAAAGATGCTCCAACATGTAGCAAGGACACATGCCCCACTATGTTCACAGCAGCCTTATTTATAATAGCCAGAAGGTGTAAAAAACCTTGATGTCAAAAGAGGAATGCATACAAAAAGTGTGGTACATTTATACAATGGAGTACTACTCAGCTATCAAAAACAATGAATTTATGAAATTCTTAGGCAAATGGATGGATCTGGAGGATATCATCCTTAGTGAGGTAACCCATTCACAAAAGAACACACATGATATGCACTTAATGATAAGTGGATATTAGCCCAGTAGCTCAAAAATACCCAAGATCCAGTTCACAGACCACATGAAGCTCAAGGAGAAGGAAGATCAATGTGTGCATACTACA
The DNA here is from genome assembly GCF_900095145.1 of Mus pahari. NCBI lineage: Eukaryota > Metazoa > Chordata > Mammalia > Rodentia > Muridae > Mus > Mus pahari. Next base: position 42,585,463 of record NC_034602.1, read on the forward strand.
ATCCTTCTTAGAACAGGAGACAAAACACCCAAGGAAGGAGTTACAGAGACAAAGTGTGGAGCAGAGAATTAAGGAATAACCATGCAGAGACTGCCCAACCTGGGGTTCCATCCCATATACAGTCACCAAACCCAGACACTATTGTGAATGCTAACAAGTGATTGCTGACAGGATCCTGATATAGCTGTATCCTGAGAAACTCTGTCAGTGCCTGACAAATACATAAGTGGATTCTCACAGCTATGCATTGGTCTGAACACAGGGTACCCAAATGAAGGAGTTAGAGAAAGGACTCTAGGAGTTGAGGGGCTTGGCAGTCTCATAGGAGGAACAACAGTGTGAACTTACCAGTTCCCCCAGAGCTCCCAGGGACTAAACCACCAACCAAAGTGTACGCATGGTGGAAATCATGGCTCCAACTGCATATGTAGCAGATGATGGACTAGTTGGACATCAATGGGAGAAGAGGCTCTTGTTCCTGTGAAGGCTCTATGCCCCAGTGTAGGGGAATGCCAGAGCCAGGAAGCTGGAGTGGGTGGGTTGGTGAGTAGGGGGAAGCAGGAGGGAATGGGGGATGGGGTTCTTTGAGGGGAAACTAGGAAAGGGGATAACATTTGTAATGTAAATAGAGAAAATATCCAATAAAGCCCAAAAGAAAACCCAAAAAACTGCATGGTATTTGTACAGTGACAGGCAGGTAGATCAATGGAATAGAATTAAAGACCCAGAAATGAACCCACACACCTATGGTCACTTGATCTTTGACAAAGGAGCTAAAACCATTCAGTAGAAAAAAGACAGCATTTTCAAGAAAAGGTGCTGGTTCAACTAGCAGTCCACATGTAGAAGAACGCATGCTGATCCATTCTTCTCTCCCTGTACAAAGCTCAAGTCCAAGTGGATCAAGGACCTCCACAGAAAACCAGATACAATGAATCTAATAGAGAAAGTGAGGAAAAGTCTCCAACACATGGGCACAGGGGAAAAGTTCCTGAACAGAACATCAATGGCTAATACTCTAAGGTCAAGAATTGACAAATGGGACCTCATAAAATTGCAAAGCTTCTGTAAGGCAATGGGCACTGTCAATAGGACAAAATGGCAACCAGCAGATTTGGAAAAGAACTTTACCAATCCAACATCCGATAGAGGGCTAATGTCCAATATATACAAAGAACTCAAGAAGTTAAACTCCAGAGAACCAAATAATCCTATTAAAAATGCGGTACAGACAAGGAGCTGAAGGGGTTTGCAGCCCCGTAGGAAGAACAACAATATGAACTAACCTGTATCTTCAGAGATCCCTGGGACTAAACCATCTACCAAAGAAAACACATGGTGGGACTCATGTCTCTAGCTGCATATGTAGCAGGGGATGGCCTAGTCGGTCATCAATGGGAGGACAGGCCCTGGGTCCTGTGAAGGTTATGTGCCCCATTATAGGGGACTGCCAGGGCCAGGAAGCAGGAGTAGGTAGGTTGGTGAGCAGGAGGAAGGGGGAAGGGATAGGGGTTTTCAGAGGAGAAACTAGGAAAGGGGTAACATTTGAAATGTAAATAAAGAAAATATATAATTAAAAAAGAAAAAGAAAATATTTATTTGGAACACTAAGCAGGATACAAGTAGAAAATATCTCTAAAAAAATGGGGTACAGAGCTAAATAGAGAATTCTCACCTGAGGAAACTTAAAGGGCTGAGAAGCACCTAAAGAAATGTTCAACATCTTTACTTATCAGGGAAATGGAAATCAAAGCAACTCTGAGATTCCACTTCACACCAGTCAGAATGGTTAAGATCAAAAACTGCAATGACAACAGCTGCTGGCAAGGATGTGGAGAAAGAGGAAGACTCCTCCATTGCTGGTGGGATTGTAAGATGGTACAACCACTCTGGAATCAGCCTGGCTGATAGTACGACCTGAGGACCCAGCTATACCACTCCTGTGCATATACCCAGAAAATGCTCCAACTTGTAATAAGAGCACATGCTTCACTATGTTCATAGCAGCCATATTTATAAGAGCCAGAAGCTGGAAACAACTCAGATGTTCCTCGATAGAGGAATGGATACAGAAAATATGGTACATTTGCAAAATAGAATACTACTTAGCTATTAAAAATGATCTCATGAAATTCGCAGGCAAATGGTTGGAACTAGAAAATACCATCCTGAGTGAGGTAACTCAGTCACAAAAGAATAAACACTGTATGATAAGTGGATATTAGCCTAAAAGTTCAGAATACCCAAGTTTCAATTCACAGACCATATGAAACATAAGAAGGAAGACCAAAATGTGGACGTTTCTGTGCTTTTTAGAAGGGTGAACAAAATACTCACAGGAGGAAATATGGAAACAAAATGTGGAACAGAGACTGAAGGAAAGGCCATCCAGAGGCTGCCCCACCTGTGTATCAACCCCATATACAGCCATTGAACCCAGACACTATTGTGTATGCCAAGAAGTGCTTGATGATAGAAGCCTGACATGGCTGCCTCCTGAGAGGCTCTGCCAGAGCCTGACAAATACAGAGGCCTGAAGTTCGAAGCCAACCATTGAACTGAATTCAGGGGTCCCAGGTAAAGGGGTTGGAGAAGGGACTGAAGGAGTTGAGGGAGTTTGCATCCCCATGGAGCAAGCAAAAGTGTCAACAGGCCAGACCCCGCCCCCCACGAGATCCCTGGGACTGGACCACCAACCAAAGAAAGCACATGGAGGAACCCATGGCACTATCTGCATATGTGGCAGAGGATGACCTTATTGGACATCGGTGAGAGGAGAGGCCCTTGCACCTGAGGATGTTTGATGCCCCACTGTAGGGTAATGCCAGGATGGGAGGATGGGAGTGGGTGGGTGGGGGAGCACCCACATAGAGGCAGTGGGGGAAGGGGATGGAATAGGGTGTTTCCAAAGGGAAGAACTGAAAAGGGGAAAACATTTGAAATGTAAATAAAGAAAATATCCAATCAAAAAATTAAACTTAAAAATTAATACGAAAAAAGAACCCATTTAGACCTATGTAATCAGAGTAAATTTATTCTTCATTTGCAAACATTAACAACATACTTCTGTATTAGTAATTTTCTCATTGCAATAACTCAATGCCAGTCAAGTAGCAACCTAAACAAGGGGGGGCTTACACTTCTAGAGAACACACTCCATCATGCCAGAAGGCACAGCAGCAGAGAGAAATCATGGGTGGAAAACATTGCTCCTTTAGTCATGAACCTGAAAACCAGCAGAAAGTATGGCTGAACTATATATAAATCTCAGGGCCTATTCTCAGGGAGTCACTCCCTTAAGTTTGGCATCAAATGTTCCACACCTTCAGCTATAGTACCACTAGCTGTGCACAAGTCTTTAAACACACAAGCCCAGGGGGACATTTTCCATGCTACCACACCCATATTTCTCTCATTTAAGACTGTTTGTGGCACACACGGCAGACAGTAAGTAATCTCAGTGTGTGGTACAGGACTCCCAACCTCATGAAGAAGCACTGTTATCCCCATTTCTCTGGTGAGGAAACTTAGACCATAATAAGCTTGTAAGTCCTTATAGCTTGTAAGTACAGGTTTTGGTATTTGAGTGAGACAGCCCAGGATCATTGTCCATTCTAGGATATACCAGAAAGGAAGAACTAGCCATAGGGTGTTAGCCTCTCCCTGCAACTTTATTCTCTGAGGCTCCAAGTAGCATACTGAATGATCTCATTTACTAAATGGCTTCTGAGTAATTGGCTGTTGGGGTTGGGGTGAAGAGTGTCCCCAGGAGAGCAGTTTCATAGCTTGATGCACTGGGCAGTCAGGCCTTCTCTGGTCATTCTTCCCAGGGACTGCACAGACCAGCACACTAATGCTGTTGGAAAATAGCCCCTAACTGTTCTGTCTTTTGAACATAGCACGAGAAGCCCAGAGAGGCTGTCCAGAGTGGTCTCCCATGGGAGCACTCAAAGAGGGAGTGAGGGAGAGTAAATGGTCCTCACCATTCACACCAGAGTTAAACAACTGGGGCCTCTCTCTGGTAGTTTGTCTTCACTTCACAGCCTTTGAAGGAAGGGCCTTCCAACAAGGAACCTCATGTTCTATCCAATCATGCCGATCACTCTGGCTAACAACTAAGTGGTTCAGTTTGTGTCTGTGCCGTTTCCCACAAAGGAAACTGCAGTATGAAGTTTTTCATTTTTCCCTCGGACATTACTATATATTTTGTATTTTCTGTGTCCTATCGTTCAGGGATCAGCATCTTTTTAAATATATATATATCATATACAGTGTTCTGCCTGCATGTATGCCTGCAAGCCAGAGGAGGGCACCAGATCTCCTTATAGGTGGTTGTGAGCCACTATGTAGTTGCTGGGAATTGAACTCAAGAAGAGCAGTCAGTGCTCTTAATCTCTGAGCCATCTCTCCAGTCTGTGATCAACATCTTAAATTGCTGTATTAGGTCTTGCAGTTGTGTTTGGATAGGGTTGAGTATAGGCTTTTGTAGTAGGTTCTGATGATTTTATGACTTTCCTCAGTTTCTGTTGTTTCCCTTTTCATTTCTGATTTTGTTAATTTGGATATGGTCTCTGTGCCCTTTAGTTAGTTTGGCTAAGGGTTTATTTATCTTGTTGATTTTCTCAAAGAACCAGCTCTTAGCTTTGTTGACTCTTTATATAGTTCTCTTTGTTTCTAATTGGTTGATTTTTTAACCCTGAGTTTGACCATGTCCTGCCATCTACTCCTCTTGGGTGTGTTTTCTTCTTTTTGCTCTAGAGTTTTCAGATGTGCTGTTAAGTTGCTAGTGTATGGCCTTTCCAATTTCTTTATGATGGTATTTAGTGTTATGACTTTTCCTCTAGGCATTGGTTTCATTGTGTCCCATTAAGTTTGGGTATACTGTGCCTTCATTTTCATTAAATTCTAGAAGGTTTTTTCCTGACCAAGTTATCACTGAGTAAAGTATTATTCAGTTTCTGTGAGTATGTGAGCTCTTTGGGTTTTTGTTGTTATTGAATACCAACTTTAGTCCGTGGTGATCTGATATTATGCATGGGATTCTTTCAGTCTTCTTGTATCAGGTGAGGCATGTTTTGTGTCTGATTATATGGTCAATTTGGAGAAGGTACCATGAGGTACTGAGAAGAAGGTGTATTCTTTAGTTTTATTGTTGCATGTTTTGTAGATATCTGTTAAATACATTTGCTACATAAGTTCTGTTAGTTTCTCTGTGTCTTGTTTCATTTTTGTCTCCATGATCTTTCCATTGGTGAGAGAGGGGTGTTGAAGTCTCCAACTATTACTGTGTGTAGATCAATGTGTGTCTTGAGTTTTAGTAATGTTTCTTTAACAAATGTGGGTATCCTTACATTTGGGGCATCAATGTTCAGAACTGAGAGTTCATTTTGGTGGATTTTTCCTTTGATGAGTATGAAGTGACCTTCTCCATATCTTTTGATAACTTTTGGTTGAAAGTCTATATTATTGGATATTAGAATGGCTACTCCAGCTTGTTTCTTGGGACCATTTGCTTGGAAGTTTTTTTTTTTTTCCCAGCTGTTTAGTCTTAGGTAATGTCTATCTTTGTCATTGATGTTTGTTTCCTGTATGCAACAAAATGTTGGGTCCTGTTTGCATATCCATTTTGTTAGCCTATGTGTCTTTATTGGGGAATCAAGCCCATTGATGTTAGGAGATATTAAAGTTCAGTGATTGTTGGTTTCGGTTATTTTTGTTGATATTGGTGGTATTATGTTTGTGTGATTCTCTTCTTTTGGGTTTGCTGTGAGATGCTTAAGTTCTTTCTTCTTCTTCTTCTTCTTCTTCTTCTTCTTCTTCTTCTTCTTCTTCTTCTTCTTCTTCTTCTTCTTAAGTATAGCTTTCCTCCTTGTGTTGAAGTTTTCCTTCCATTATCTTCTGTAAGGCTGGATTAGTGGAAATATCTTGTTTAAATTTTGTTTTGTTATAGACTATCTTGGTTTCTCTATCTATGGTGATTGAGAGTTCTGTTGAATATAGTAGCCTGGGATGGCAATTGTGTTCTCTTAGGGTCTGCATTACATCTGTCTAAGATCTTCTGGCCTTTATAATCTCTGATGTGAAATCTGGTGTAATTCTGATAGGTCTGCTTTTATATGTTATTGGCCTTTTTCTCTTACTACTTTTTAATATTCTTTCCTTGTTCTGTGCATTTAGTGTTTTGATTATTATGTGAGTTGAGAAGTTTCTTTTCTGGTCCAATCTATTTGGTGTTCTGTAGGCTTCTTCTACATTTATGGTCACCTCTTTCTTTAGGTTAGGGAAGTTTACTTCTATGATTTTGTTGAAGATGTTTCCCGTCCCTTTGAACTGGGAATCTTCACTCTCTTCTATACCTATCATTCTTAGGTTTGGTCTTTTCATTTTGTCCTTAATTTCCTGGATGTTTTTGGTTAGGAGATTTTTGCACTTTGTATTTTCTTTGACTGTTGTGTCAATATCTTTTATGGTATCATCTGTGTCTGAGATTCTCTTTTCTGTCTCTTGTATTCTGTTGATGATGCTTACATCTGTAACTCCTGATTTTTCCCTAGGTTTTCCATCTTCAGGGTTGCCTCCCTTTGTGATTTATTTATTTTTTCTCTTTCCAGTTTTAGATCCTGGACAGTTTTGGTCAATTTTATCACCTGTTTGATTGTATTTTCCTGTATTTCTTTAAGGGATTTATGTGTTTTCCTCTGTAAGGGCTTTCTATTTATTTATTTGTGTTCTGTATTTCTTTAAGGGAGTTATTTATGTCCTCTTTAAGGTCCTCTATCATCTTCATGAGATGGGAATTTTGGTCGGAATCTTGCTTCTCAGGTGTGTTAGGGTATCCAGGGTTTGCTGTGGTGGGAGAACTGGGTTCTGAAGTTGCTAAATGGAATTGGTTTCTGTTTCTTATGTTCTTGTGTTTGCCTCTTGTTTGGGTATCTCAGGTCTTAATTGGCCTTGCTGTCCCTGACTGGATTCTGTCCCTCCTGTAAGTCTGGTTATGATGGACCTCCTTGAGTCAGGCTGTCTCTGGAAGTGTAGTTATGAAGGGCCTCCTGGGAGTCAAGGTGTCTCTGGGTGTAGGAGGGGTCTGGAATGCTGGCTCAGTCCAGGGCTGAGTTATGGGCTGGAATGGAAATGTGTATCTGGCAGGGCAGGGTGAATAGGACCCTGGCTGGGCCCAGTGAGGATTACAGTTAGGCCAGGTTTTGCGGCTGGGTAGAAGAGTGAGGATGAGGGATGGGGTGGGGGTTAGTTGTGGGGCAGGGGGTGGAGTGTGTCTCACCTGTGAGCCTGGTTGTGAAAGACCTCCTGGAAGTCAAGCTGTCTCTGGGCGTGGGAGGGGGTCTGGAGCACTGGCTCTGTCTCCAGCTAAGTTCATATTAGGTATTTTTAAGACCATTAATTTTGTATCAATTTGATTAGACAATGAGGTACTTAGATATGTAGTTAGATACATAGGGGTGTGTGGGTGAGAATGTTTCTGGATACAATTACTATGGGGATTGCAGACTGAGTGAAGTGGATTGCTTTTTCCATGATGGTGAGGAGAAGCATTCATCTAATTTATTGAGGACAGAAGTGCATTTCAAAAGGAATAGATGAAGTAGCTATCTTTGATTGGGAGCATTGCCTTTTCCTAGATTCAAATTTGGACTTGGTACTTATCCACTTACTTCCCCAAGTTCTAAGTTTATATACTGCATACCTCAGGAATGTTCACCCTCTCTAAACACTCGAGCCAACTGCTTGAAACCAGCATCCCCACCTTGGCCTTCTCTTCAGGGCTACTCCAATATCATGTACTACCAAAATGCAGAGAACAGCTGCTGGTGGCATGCTCAACACTAGCTGATATATCTACAGCACAACTCCAATGCTTATGGCTCAGCAAATGTTCAGGAATAGGGGGCAGGCAGGAAGAATGTAAGAGTTAGAGAATCAGGACATCTGCTTGTGAAATAGTGTCTTCTGAATAAGATAGGGAAGCTCTACCCATGAAATCTGAAAATGCTGTCTAAACAAGACTGAAGGCTCAATGCTCCAGTGTAGGGGAATGCCAGGGCAGTGAAGTGAGAGTGGGTAGGTGGGTGGGGGAGCACCTTCATAGAAGCAGGGGGAGAGGGAAGGGAACAGGGGGTTTGCTGAGGGGAAACAGGGAAAGGGGATATCATTTGAAATGTAAATAAATAAAATATCCAATAATAAAAATAAAACAAACAAACAAACAACATAAGACCTGTATGTACAATGACAGCCACCAGTTGACATACCAGCATGGATAGAAGAAATCTCACAGGGCAGGGCCTATCCACAGATGAAGAACTACAGGCAAATAATAACTTCTGAGAAAGGAATAATCAGTAGTTTTCATGGATGACACCCCTGATAATATATCAATTCCCAAATGGTTAACTCTAAATGCTTATACATATAAGCAAAACTAAATAGACTCAGCACATTGGATTTTTATGTATATTTACATGTGGTATAAATATATGTAAATATGTATGTATTAATAACAATTATAGAATAACTCACTAGTTTTAGGAGGAGTAGACAAGGCAAGAGAGAAGTTGAAAGGGGAGAGAGGGAAAATGATGCAAAATCATATATTAAATTCTCAAAAAATAAAATTAAATAGATTAAGAAGCATTCCATGGTATTCCTTTTCCCCCAAACTTTTTCTAAACTAAGAGTTTCTTGTTTTGCCCTTGCAGGACAGCGTTTTCATCAGATCACTGCACTACAGCTGCTCCTTGACATGTCTCTTCTTTCATAGAGGAGCCCTTGAAGACAGGAAGGGTTATCACCCTATTTGTTCCTATATTCCCTGTAGCTTGGGAGAAAAGCAATAGATATTGATTGAATGCAAGACTAACTTTTATACTTAATGAAAATAGGGTGAGATAGCTGTCCTTCAAGCATTCTCTTCAAATTGCTAATCCACTCCATTCTGCAAGAGGAGACTATGCTAGAGTTTCTCTCCAAATGCAAGGCCTTGGGCAAATGGAATGGCTTCACAGTGCCTCAGGTATCTCATTGGGTAAAATGGGAACAGTAATAGGATTTATATTATAGGGCTGTAGGAAAGAGCAAGTGCTTCGTGCATGGGAAACTTCAAACTGAGCTTGGCATCCTGTAAACGTCTTGCAAATGGGAATTTTTGCTATTTTATTAGCTCCAAAGGGGAGCTAACAAATTCATCCCATTGCTCATTTGCAAAATCTGCTCTCAGATGTAATCAGTAGCAGGGAGAGGTGGTCTGTGGGTTTCCGCTACTGCAGTTAAGTGCCTCACCATTGAGTATAGGTATTGCAATTGAAACCAGGGCAGTGCTTATTTGGTGAAAGGGTGGAATATAAAGACCTGAAGTCTCCTACTATGAGCCAGAGGAAACTAAAGTTCTGCAGACCCCCCCTCTCCATTTGCTGGATGGTTCTCTCTGTACTTCAAAGAGAAATCCAGCCCGTTACACATTCTCTAATCTCTCTCCCTTTCTGCACATGCCTCATGGGAACATCTGTGCCTTTTTAAATGCACCAACAAAAATGCCATCATGGATATATGAAAGTCAGTGAGTTGAATAGAAATAGACTGTGCTCGGCCACAGTGTTGTTGTGAGTCACGTGTTCCACATGAAGCATTGGTCCAGAGTTTGAGTGTCATTCTGGGTCCTGTGTCCTCCTGCAATGGAGCTTTCAGAAGTCTTTCAAAGCCTACAAGAAACAGACTAGTTTCTCTTTTACCCCTCAGATAAAGTCATTCTGTGACTCTCAAAGATCCTTTAGGCTCAATCAACTTAAATTAGGCTAAACCATTCCTAAAATAAAGATTGGGACTTCTGGGCATTGTTTGAGCAGAAAGATACACAGCTTACAAATTTCACCTAGAATATTAGTTTGGAGAAGAAGGGAGTGAGGGAAAGAGAGTGAATGAGAAAAGGAGAGAGGGAAGTAGGGGGAAGAGAGAGAGAGAGAGAGAGAGAGAGAGAGAGAGAGAGAGAGAGAGAGAGAGCAGTGCAGTATGGTAGACATATAGTGATCACACCTGGTAGCTAGCCACTAAGCTGTGAGAACAATCTTGGATATGAATGCTTTGTTCACTCTCAGGCTAGAGCAGAAATAGAAATTAGAGCCCTGAGAGGTGTCATACTGTTTGGTCCAGTGATGATAATGCCAGAACATTCTTCTAACCTTGATATGGTACACACCATCACTTTTATGACTAGCTGGAGAGAACTCAAGTAATTTTCAAGTTCCCATTCAGACTGGCTGTTTCCATCAAGATTCTGGCCTAGCCTTCACAGGATGGTTTAGTCTGCATATGCCTAATGTCTTTCATAGCTTATGTTTTTGTGTATTCTCAAGACACTTTTTGTTGACACCATCTTCCCAATGAGAACACCAACTCCTGATACTGCACACATAGCCTGGAGTTTAGCACACAATAGTCTTTCAGTGGATATTCATTGAGGAAATCATGAGCTTCTCAAAGATTTGGAACAGATCTGGAATTCTAGGACCCAATTGTCAAGAAAAGCTGTTCCTTACTAGGGGTGTTATTGATAACTGAGGTCCACTCTTAAGTTCATTTCAAATGCTCTCCTGGCTTTTCAGGACTGCGTGGGAACTATTTTATTGAATTTTGGGTAGAGTGGTGAGCTTTGTATGCAATAATGTTGGTCTTCCCAAAGTTTAGGCAGAATAATATTTTATAGCTCTCTCTGTAATCTACAAGGAGTTTTATTTTCGGAATAAGTATTGATCATAGCTTACAAAACACTGCGAGCCCATATAATTAAAAAAAATGAGACCAGTCGTCACTGGGCAGTGCTTGTCTAGAGAAGCCAAAGTCTTCAGGTGTCTGTGATTTTATAATTGTACTTGCCTGGGAAGCTTATTAAAGCCTTGCAGGTGCAATGTTTCATCACAGAGTAGTGAACCCTTGAAAGATATGCATAATAAACAGAGTTTGAAATATGTTTTTATTCCCGGCCATATGGTCCTGTCTGGAGCTTTCCTGTATCTTTGGGTCAGTTCACTGTTGAAAGATGGGCTTGCAAGGACCCACCTCTCGGAGCAGCTGTCAGAAGCCCTATCAGAATGAATCTGCAGTTGCATGATTATTTATTTTATGTGGCTCTCAGACATAAGCCCAGCCTTCCTCCAGAGCCGAAATGTGCTGAGCGGAGTCTCTTCCCTGAACAGCTTGTGCTCACATCACCAAACAATGTCCTTCCTCGTCCTTAAAAAGCAGACTGGCCAGACTTGTGCATTAGGCCAAGATGGGCAGTCTGGGTGGAGGCATTGCCCACCTGGGCTTGAACTTGGTGCCAGCATGTAAAAACTGAAAAATACAGAGGTGTATTTTAAAGACGTGTCAGTGTTCTTTCTTCTCAGCTCTTTGTTGCTCATCTTCTTGCGCCTCGAAGCTCTAAGCAATTATGGTGGCTGCTGCACCCAGGCACTCTGAGCATTATAGTGGCCTTGTGGTGAACTTGTTCTTCCGTTGTTAGTGACAGAAGGTGGTATTCACATCTCTGACAATGGCTTCTTATGGAGCATCAGCTATGATTTATTTGGCATTTGTTGTATACATATAGGGATGCTGAAGTGAGACTTGGTCTAGGAATTAAGGAACAACAATGCATTCTGGTTCCCAACATGCAAAATACAAATATAAAAATATCTGAGTAGAGGAATAGAACATTCTACATCTTCTCCTGATTACTCTGAAAAGTTGAACTTGGAAATGAATTCTGTCACTATGGTCAAAAATTCATTATTCTTTTTAATAACTGCTTTCTTATGTTCTTATATTACTGACGAAATGTCCAATATAATATCTACTTACAGCCATTCATTTTAAGCAGTGTAAATTGAGCACAGGGATATAGAATCCAGGTCCTTCCTGATTTTCTGGGGCACCAAGTCTGGAGTACAAGTTAGACATTAAACAAGTAATCTTACTTATATAATGAAATGGAAGCTAATTCTATCAAGGGAGAAGTGGAAGAAAAAAGTTAAGAAATGTTAAGATTCATCCATCCATTCAGCATGTGATTTGGGAAGATATAATTTGAAAGATATGAGACACTTAGAGTAAGCTACTTATTTTTGTTTGTGCTCATGTTAAGGTTTGCCATGATTTTTCACATATACTATAATATCAACATTACTTTTCTACAACCATGGAACATAGAACTTAGCTTTTCACATGAATGTGGAAACATCTGACTGACATTTCTATGTACCAAATGCTTTCTTTAAAGGTTACTAAATTTAAAGACTACTTTAGATGCTGTAGTTGGTTGGGGAACAATTTTTTTGTTTTTTTTATCTGGAGGTAGATCAATATTTGTATGGACTATATAATTATAGCAGTTCTAAGGTGTGTACTTTAGGTAAGGGAGAAGAGCATGTGATAAAATTGGCTTTCTCCAGGACCTTTACTTTGGACTCCAAATGACAGAGTATTAACGGTCAAGTTCAACACTTGGCCTAGGAGAGGGTGGTGAGCCTATTCCCCAGCATCAAGTGATGTTAGAGTTATCATGGGAAAACATTCATGAGTAATTCCAAGAACCACTTCCAAGGGACATACAGAGGTCCTTTGAAATACATTGAGAACCAGAAATGGATGTACAGTAGCAGATGAGGAGATAGTGAGAAAGATTTGCTGAAATATCACAAAGTGGGAAACTCCAAGGCAGTATCCATACACTCTGGAATTAATAGGTAGACAGGTAGAATAGACACAATGAGCCTGGAATAAGAGATTGGTTGCCATGGAAGAGAGTATCAATGAGATAAAGTAGATTCATTTATGAGGTAGAGAATTGAAATCATTGTTTACTGGGTGAACCCACTGGGCTGGTTAGCCTGGACATGCTAAGATGCTAAGACTATGATGGGGATGATGAAACCAGAGGTTTTGGAGATCATGTCAAGACAATCCTTCATTCATTCTTTCCCCATGTTTCCCATATATCTTTTCTATCTTCCCATTTATCCTAATTCTTCTACCCTTTCCATTTCTCTTTCTTCCTCTCCTCACTTTTCTTTCAACAAATACTCCTTCATCATCTACCTTGAAGAGTGAAGAAGGTCATATGGTATTACATTTTAAAGATTAAAAAAAAGTCTCTTTTAATCACAAGAAATATCCATCTACTCATTAAGGTGAACAACAATAATAGAATGCACAAGCAAGACCTTTATTTAATAAATGCCTCAAAATTGTAGTATGGGATGATGTGAAAGAGAGTGGGTCATTATGAATACTTTAAATTTGAGCATCAGAAAAGATCTGTTTTGGTGATGACTTTGGGTGAAGAGTGGAATGGCAGCATTGAGACCAGAGAATAGTGGGTGCAAGTAAATGTCAACATAAAGGCTACAAGGTTTAAATGTGCTCAGTACATTCTAGGAAGACCAAGAAAGCCACACTTTCTTGTGTAGAATGGCAAATAAAAGATAGGCTGATACAAGAACCAGGCAGAATCTATAATGTAGGTCTGAAAAATCAGAGAAGGCCAGGTGGTGGTTGCGCATGCCTTTAATCCCAGCACTTGGGAGGCAGAGGCAGGCAGATTTCTGAGTTCGAGGCCAGCCTGGTCTTCAGAGTGAGTTCCAGGACAGCCAGGGCTATACAGAGAAACCCTGTCTCAAAAACCAAAGAGAGAGAGAGAGAGAGAGAGAGAGAGAGAGAGAGAGAGAGAGAGAGAGAGAGAGATCAGAGAAGGTGCTTTGTTCTTAGGGGACTGATGGTCCAAGGTCCAAGGTACTCTTCTATATATATATAGTGCTCTCTATACCATCTGGTACTGTACTTCCTATAGTAGCTTGGATTCTTCATGTCTCTGAGTCTTTGTGCTTCAGACTTGGAACTTTCCATGCCCTTTTTGGCTGAAAACATAGGCTGGGGAGTTGGAGCCTCAGCTTCAGTTGTTAGAATTCTGTCAGCCTCATGCTCACATTACTTTTGTTTTTTTGTTTGTTATGTTTTGTTTTGTTTTCGTCTTTATTGTTGTTGTTTTCTTTGGTCTTACTCTCTTGTGCCTCTTAACAGGCGTGATTTCAATTATCATCTCTGTGTGAAAATTCTAAAATTAAAATCAACATCTCAGACTGTGCCTTGATCTTATATTTGGATGTCAAGAAAAGCATTGTAAGGTCATTATAACCAAGCTTCATTCTGTCTTCCCTGCTTCTCTGCCAAAAACTGTCTGCGTCCAGTATTTCCTAATCCAGAGATTGACACAATTTTCAATGAAGTCGTCCTTTGCTTTTTTATCTCCTTCATCACAAATTGTCAGCATACTGGTAAATCTTATTGCTTTAATTTGAGTACATATCAAACCAGTTCACTTCTGTTTTTACTTACATCCCTCCCGTTGTCCTCAGCCTACTGACTACCATCACCTCCGCCTGCTGTACTCCATCTCTGTCCTTGCCACTTCACTCCATCCATGCTCAGATCTGTTCTTTACAGAGGTCACAGTACACTTTTAGATGTGCAAATTAGCTAAAATATCTCCCCTTCTTAAAATTCTTCAATGATTTTCTATCTCTGTTGGAGTAAAGCTAAGAAAGAGCCTTACAGTTTTGATGAGGAACTAATCTTGGGTCTTCCTTGTGATATTTCCCTGCTATTCTTTTTGATGCCATCAAATCAATCACTCTTTTAATCTCTCTTACAGGGGCTCTCCTAGATCTGAGTTTTCACATGCACTATTCCTTCTCTTGGATGACTCTGGGTTTTGTTCATCTAGTGTGGTAAATACCCGTCACATCATCTGGCTGCCTAACATTGGTTGAATGCACTTGTTCCACTCAAGAGACATCCAGACTTCTGTGTTTTCTATCTCCAAGGTTTTCTCTGGTTTCGGTGGGCTAAAGTGTTATGTGATCTACCAGTTAGATTCATCGATGTAAGAATTTAATCAAAACGTGGACAACTGGATAAAGGTAGAGCACTTTATGTTGGTGAGGATGGAAACAGAGTCCCAGCTCTTGGGAATGATAATGGCTGTAAGGTCTAGCCTCTAGTACAGTATAAGGTGGCTGCTGAGGTAGGAAGAAAGTTAGTATTTTGGAAGCAAAAGGATCTGTGGCACTCCATTTCTATTAGGCTATTAGCAGTTGCGGTAGGTTTTGTTTAATCAACTGGCTTCACAGTATATATTTGAGCAATGCAGCCTATTTCCCTCCTATATTCCTATTTATTCTCCATCAGTATATAAACCTTCATCTGTTTTTAAACCTTCTGTTGCTGTTACCTAGTACCTGACAAAAATCAACTTAAGGGAAGAAGGATTTATTTTGGCTCACAGTTGGAGAGGATATAAATCCATCATGGTGACAGCAAACCCATGGTGATTAGAGATTAATTGAATCTCAATATATCAGGGAGCCATAAGTACAGGAAGTGGGTGGGACGATAAACTTGAAGGCCTACTCCTACTTCCTCCAGGTAGCCCCATCTTCTAAATCACCAGGGACACCAGCCTATGTGGGGAACATTTCACATTCACACAATAACAACTGGTGACAATCAGTCAAAGTCAGATTCTGCTAAGAAAAAATTACCTTGGCTGAGGGAACTATATAATTCCAACTCAGTGTTGGATCCATGGGCTCTATTTCATTAAGCAAAGTGGTCCATTAGCCATGTCCTATACAGTCTGATTAAAGTAGATCTTCTAATTGTGCAGGCTCTATATGTAGTCTTTGCTGCTACTGCCCTCTTGACTTCCTGTCTCAGCCCACTTCCTTGCTGCATGAATCTTACCAAGGTTACTTAGCCTTCCTAGATACCTGAACTCTTCTCTATAAACTATAGATGAGGATAATATCTGCCAGGTTCATTGCAACAAAGAAAGGACTTAACACATAATGGACATTTGAAGTGCTATTCAAGCACTCAATAAATGATATAGTTGTTTCTTACATCCCCTCTACCTTTCAGAGACTATGATTAAATGCTTATGTGTTAATAATTTGATGAATACTTGCCTTACTTATAGGCTGAAATTGTGACTTTTTTAAAAAAAAAAAAAAAGAGTGTAAAATATCACCATATACTCTGTTCCTTGTTTCTTGCTCGAAACACATTTATTTCATAAACATAGGATAGGGGTTACCGTTACCCATTTGTCCTAGAAATGTCAAGTAGGGTACTCCTAATTCTTTCATTAGTCTCTCAACTAGGGGAGCTGCAGTACCACCCGGTATTCTGGAAGCATCGCCCCAAGATCATTGTCAGCACTGACTTCTTCTCCTGACCCACAGCTGACCCATTCCCACGGAGCATAACCCTGTCCCAGATGCTTTGCCTCCCCTTTGCACCCGACTTCACTGCTTCTCAGCACTGAGCACTTTGTGCTGACTCTACGTCCTCTGAAAGTGTTTGGAAACCAGATGGAGGAAGAGATGGAACAGATTTTCACTCCTCACCCTCCCAGACTTGGAGAGCAATAAAAGCCACAATTGCAACCACTAAGTACTGTGTGTTAGGCTTTACTAGGGACTAAGCATTCTTCCCAGAGCTATTCGTATTAATTTATTTAATGCTCACCATTAGCCTATGAAGATATGCTAATACCTCCATTTTACAGGAAAGGAAACCATATCCCAGAGGAAAAGAAGTCAGGGGAAAGGGCGGAGAAAGGGATGGGGGGAAAGAATGAGCCTTTTTGATGAACCTCTGGCTGGGAAGAACATTGGTTCCTGTAAAAGCAACTTCTTGGCCAGAAGAGAAGTAACTGCATAATTAATGCAGGTAAAGAAACTGTGGAAGATGATGCAGACATATACCTAGTCTCAGATTAGCTTTACAATTATGAAATTTTATATGATCCCATGATCCCCTTCAATTGCTTGCTATTAGCAGCATATCCCCTCCCCAAGTGTAATAGAAAGAGTAGGAATACAAGTTAATTAAGAAGTCTGTGGAGCTCATTTCTGGCTAATTGGCATTTTCCTATAAAATATTTAAAAATTATCTCTGATATTCAAAAACTTTCTTTTCAGAGAGTTATGATCATGTGGCTCTTTTTGCCATGAGTCTCCATCTGCAGGTGGGGTCTCCTATGTTGAGGTGATTTGCATGTTTTCGCAGATGCTGTCCAGGTACACATGTTAAACTGGGATGTGGAAAGGAGACTCTTATTGTGTATCTTTCTTTGTTTAGGTCATCCCAAATGCCTTTATTTCTTTCCAAAGAAAGAGGAAGCAGACAGTGTGCCAGGTCTCCTGCAGGATGCTACCCGGCTAACGCTCTTCTTCAATTGTAATGAACTTGTACTGTTCAACCACACTCATAGAATCACATTCTTCAAAGTTAGTGTGTAGGCAATTGCTAGAAAATCAGCTTCAAACTGTGTCCTCAGAAGGCTTTTCTCTCTGGCTTTGACAGCGAGCGAGCGAGCGAGCGAGCGAGCGAGCGAGAGAGAGAGAGAGAGAGAGAGAGAGAGAAGAGAGAGAGGAGAGAGAGGAGAGAGAGAACACCTGCAAACCCCCAGCAAGACCAGCTGGGTGGTTTGGGACTCTGAGTCTAGTTGGCAACCACTCTGAAAGAGTTTACTGTGGTTATGCTAGCAAATTACCATAAACCTGGTGACTTAAGCCAGAATTCCAAAATTAAGGTTTCAGTAGGATCAGAATTCCCTTTCAGAGGTTAAGGAAGAGAATTTGCTCCATGATTCTCAGTTGTCTTCTGGTAGCTGCTAGCACCTCCACCTTTCTCTGCATCTTCTTCCTGGTTTGGCATTCAGGACTCATTATTACCAGGACCATTATCTTGAGATTCGTAATTATATTTGCTAACACTCTTTGTTCCATGTGATGTCACATGCACAGCTTTGGCCCCCCTTTGTAGATTCTCATTTACCCTATCCTGCATGATGACTGAGAATATTTATTTGATTGAATGAGAATGAAGGTAGATGTCAACTGAAGAGTGCATTCATGTACAACTGAGAATTTGGCATCTCCATGGACTTTTAGTCCATGCGATTCATGGTTTGAAGGGGTTGCCTTGTAGAAATTCCTCTTCTTTTAACATAAACTTCCTTTGGTGGAGTCTCTCACATGTCCAGGCTCCAAGCCCTCTAACTCTGACATTGAAACTATACTAAACACACTGTAGTAAACACTGGTATATGTCATCAATTGGTGAGTCTGGTTAGATATAACAGTCACCCAGTATTGTGATCACTAATCTTCATTGTCAGTGTAACTGGCCTTAGAATTAGCAGAAATTTGTTTTCCAGTAGTTCTGAGGATTCCTGTTGTTGTGAACTTCTCCTGGGCTTCTCTCTTTGGATTGCAGATGGCCATAATGTTATTGTGATCTTACCTTGCCTTCTGTTCATGTGCAATCTCCCCCACCCCTCTCTCTCATAGTATTGGTATGAATATGTCTTACTTTAGTTTGGGACGTTTTCTTCTATGATGTTGGTGAAAACCTAGTCTATGGCATTTTTCATGGATCACTTTCTCTCATATATTCAAAGTTTGGTCTTTTGATGATTTTCCACATTTAATGTAAGTCGCTTTTCTGTGCTTTTATTTTTTTCATTTTTATTTGCTTTCTTTGCTTACTTCAGCATTGCTTGCTTCCTCTACTTTATCTTTGAATTTTGATATTCTATCTTCTTCTGGGCTCTTTCTACTAGAAAGGATTTCCCCTGAGTTTTCTAATGGGGATATGGGATTTTTTGGATTTCATCTTCATTAAAGTTTTCAGTCCTATTTCTTTATTAACTCAGTTTTTAAATCTTTTCCATTATCTTTTGACATTTCATTCAGCTGTGTGTATGTATTTTCTTAGACACTACTGAAGCAATTTCTGTTATGTTCTTGGAGTTTAGCAAAGTGTCTGCTAATGTCTTTCTCAATTTTTTTCTTAAATTTTCCATATAACCCAGCTATACCACTCCTTGGCATATTCCCAAAGAAATGAACCTCCTACTTTTTGGATACCTGTTCAGTAATGTTCATTGCTGCCCTATTCACAATAACCAGGAAATCAAAACAACTTAAATGTCCTTCAACAGATGAATGTATAATGAAAATGTGGTATGTGTAGACAATGAAATACTATCCAGCTTTAAAGAAAAAAAATAAAATTTGTAGTAAGTGGATGGGCATATGAAAAGATTATACTGAGTGAGTAATCCAGAACAAAAGAAAAATATGGTGTATGTTCTTTCTAATCTGTGGTTCCCATCCCCAAATCCTCAGTGAGTTACCACAGAAAACAAAGTATAAAGGGACCATTGGTGAGGTTGACGGCTTGAAGTAAAAATAACAGGATATAGGTTTTATGAAGCAGTAAATATAAAATTCACAAGGGATCTTTGTGCAAGCTAGTTTTATGTAACCTGATACAACCAGAGTAACTGAGAGGAGGGACCCGAAATTGAGAAAATACCTCTATATGATTGGGCTGCAGACCAGCCTATAGTGCATTTTCTAAATTAGTGATTGATGTGAGTAGAGCCCAGCCTATTGTGGGTGATATCACCCCCTGGCTGGTGGTCCTACATTCTATAGAAAAGCAGCAGGCTGAGCCGGCCATGAGAAGTAAGTCAGTAAGCAGCAGACCATCACAGACACTGCATCAGCTTCTTCTCCAGGTTTCCTATTGGCTCGTATTCCTCCCATGGCTTCCTTCAGTTGACTATGACTTTGGATATGCAATTAAAATCAACTCCCCACGTTGATTCTGGCCAAAGTGTTTCATCACAATAGAGACTTTAAAAGGCAGACAACAACTAAGGAGGGGGGAGAATTACACTTATCTGTAGGAATAATTACCAATATTTAGAATGTAGTTAGGAATTATGGTGGCTTAGTAAAGTGGCAGTTGTATGTTTTTCACCCAGATTTATGATGACAGTAGCCATGGCTAGGTTTGCAATAGCAGACTTCCCTTTTTTCTTATTGATCAGGCCTTAAGATCATTTAGAGAATTATTTTTATTCCCAAAGAATATATAATACTTCATCCTCAGGGTCACTGTGTCATGCTGGTTGTTGTGACAGTTCTTAGTAGGGTTATTATTTTCTTCCCTTTCTTGGCACCATGAAAACTAATTCTCTGTGAGGAAGCTTTTAGGTTAGGTCCAGCTCAGGTTCTCAAGCTTCTGTGTTTGAACTCTACATTGTCTGCAGCAATGGGAACTTATGTTCTACCCACTGTGATGGTGCTCAATAGTCTATAAAGTACAGAGAGTCTCTTGACAAACCATGATGAGCAACTCAAAAGATGCCTTCTCATGGCTAGTGCTGATGTTTTTCTTAGATTGTCTGTGGATATTTGGAGGGAGCATTGTCAGCCCAAATGGGAAATGTTAATATAAAATATATCTGTTTTTACTTCAGAATTTAATGTAATATCAATAATTTTATGTCATAATGATTCTTTGTAAGTTTTTCAGACATCCTTACCCACTTCCTATATTTTTCTGTTTGTCTCTCATCCACTGTGATTCAATCACCCTATTTTCCCCTTCAGATCATTCATACCAGGCAACTGTCCTTTCAGTTCTCTCTGACTTTCCTGGCTTCTGCAGTTACTCCTGGTTATATGCTCACATCTGAAGATCTGGAGCAAGGGACTGAACAAGGATGAGAGAGAACATGGTATGTCTGTCTTTCTGCCTCTGGGTTACCTCACTTGATAATATCTTTTGTAGTTCCATTCATTTACTTGAAAATTTCATTTTTCATAGATGAATAGTACTATTCCATAGTGTGCATTTTTGTTATCCCTTAGTCAGCTGGAGGACATCTAGGTTTCTTCCTAATGGTTATGGCTAAGCAAGTATATGAGGGTTACTTGGCTTAAAGTTTGCTTTCGTTCTTTTTAGTTTGGCATTTTATCTGGACAAAGTATATGTAATATACATAAACATATACACACACAAAAGAACATACACATACACACAACATATATACACACATATATATACATATATACATATGTATATATGTATGTATGCAAAGACACACACACACACACACACACACACACACCACATGGGGTGGGGGGAGGGTTGGTTTCTTATAACTACAAGAGCTTAACTGAAAGGAAGCTGTAAAACTTTCATTCCCGCATCTTTCCATAGTCTTGTAATCCCACATTACACTCTGACTTTACAATGGGTACCATTTTTATCCTTGCATGCTGTGTAGCTGTCCAAACTCCTATTGGTCTGTGTTGACTTTGCCTCCAACTCTGGTTAAAGAAAGAAAGCAAATTCTCAGAAGTGCTTTTTTCCCCTGCCAAGATCTGGGACCTCATAAATCATGGTGACAAGAAATGTGATGATGGTCTCTTTCCGTTCCCAAGGAGATTGGAAGAGGAGCTGTGTGCAGGTTCCGGTGTGGTTTTGTAATTTTTCCCAGTGATGGCCTGGTGAGAAGGATTCCAGCAGGCTAGCTCCTGAACCTAACTAGGTAATTCTCCACTTGAGTGTTCCTGCAGTGACAATGCAGAGACATCCACCAGTGTCACTCGGGCAGTTTAGTGCTTGCTGCTGCACTCCCGGCCGTTAACAATGAAATTGTCAAGATTTCTTTTGTTCCCTTCCAAGCAGGCAGGGCCTTGTTTTTTTTATCCCCTGGGTTAGCACATGAATCAGTCTTTCTGTATATGATCAGTGGAACTATGCCGATTTGCAGAAACAGTCAGGCTATGTACCTGGAAGGCTTTCTTGTTGGGCAGTAGTAAGTATTTCTATAAATGGGAAAGAAAACATGTATGTTCTCATGTAGCCTCAGCCTGAATTACTAAGTGAAGGACATTGAGATTACTGTTTTCTTTATGAGTAGTGGGCTTTCATAATTTTGAGACAGATATATCTCATACTTAAATTGGATTCTTAAAAAAAAAAAAAAAAAAAAAAAAAAAAAAAAAAAACACCAAACAATGATAGGGTATTTTCCAGATTATAGTTGGCAAATAACAACAGATAAAAGAGCTTGGCTTAATTCTTGCCCTTCACCATTTATAAAAACCCTTGAGTCAAATCACTTGGCTTGTCTCTTTGTACAGCTGTACCTAGAGTTATATATCCACTAGCCTGTCAGGGACATTTTGTCTGCATAATATCTGACTCTATAAACAAAACTCTTACAATTTAGAGACCTACAGATATCTAGTAGAGAAGAAACACAGTGTTTCTTAATAAACTTGAAAAAAAATACAGATTGACACCAAAGAAAAAAGGAAAGAAGAGCTTCATTTGATAAATATCTAGCTACAGGACTCATTGTTGGTGAAAACAATTCCCAGTGCAATTAAAATCTGATTCATAATATGAATGTTCATTTTCTCCTTGTTTATTGAGGGATGCGGCCATCTTGTTAAGCAAACCAGTCTTTCCTCATGATTTACACATGGAGAAATAGATCTGAGTGGAATAGATCTGAGTGGATCACAGACCAAGTTTTCTTACTGTGACTATCTAACAGGAAGTGCTCAGGGGAAGAGTCACACAATTTCAGAATTCTGAGAAGCATAAAATTGTAATTAGAAATATAAACTCAATTCTCTATATGAAACAATGAAAATTACTCTGAAATGTTTTAAAGATTTCTTCTCACTTTGGTCTTCTAGCATGAAGAAAAATGATAAGATTAGAGAACTCACATAAAAATTATATGGAGACTACTGTATTTATTAATATGTACAGTTTTGAACCAAATGACCAATGTTTTAATTTTTCTTTTCTTTTTTTATTATTTGAAAACTTAGGACTTATATTTACAATCTCTTTTCACCAAATCTACCCCATTCCCTCATCTACACTTTGTACCATGTCACTCTACAACTTTCCCCTCCTAAGTCAATATTCTATCTATCTATCTATCTATCTATCTATCTATCTATCTATCTATTGTGCATAGGTGTTTTGCCTGCATGTATGTCTGTGTGAGGATGTCAGATCCTGGAGTTACAGACAGATTTGAGCTGTCCTGTGGGTTTTAGAAATTGTACTTGAGTCCTCTGAAAGAATATTCAGTGCTATTAATTACTTAGCCATCTGTCTAGCCCCATCAATATGCTATATTTTAAGACTCTGAGTTCATTTAGTGATGTGTGTATGTGAACAGTTGTAGGCCTCCTACTGGAGCATGGATAGACACTCAGAATCCACATACCTGCAGAAAACTAAAACACTCCCCTTGACACCATGAATCGCAAATAGCTCTTCAGCTAGTGATGGAACATCATGAGCCTCCCTCCCCATTCCATGCTGAGATTTTTTTTGTTTAGCTTGATGTTGTGCAAGAGTTGAGTATATAGTCATTTATTTGGTTCTTAAAGTTCTCAGGCACTCTGAATCTAGCTGGAGGGTATAAACAGTGAGATATAGAATACATGTTGAGTGTCTCTAAAATTACTGTGGATGTCATAGCTCTCAACGTGATGGTACTATAAGATGAGGACCTTGGGATATGATTAGGCAAAGAAGGAGTCATCATCAGTAGAGTTAGTGACCATATATGAAAAGACAGATGGAGCTCACTTGCCTTTCCTGCTGCATGAGGATAGAGCAAAAAAGTGTCATTAATACACCTTGATATAGCACCCTACAGCATGCTGAGATTGCCATTGCCTTGATTTAGGATGTCTTACTTCTTTGAATTATGACAAATGATTGGCCATTGTTTATAATATAGCCTGTCTTTGGTATTGTGCTACAGTGACCAATTAATTGCTATGGCATTTCCAGACTTTCTATATTTGGCTGTAGACATGCCAGAGATGTGTACTCTCTCTTTCCAGTTTGCCATTTGTGATTTTAGAGCTATAAGACATGTACCAGTATGCTCATGGGACTATAAGGGACAGGGACATTTTCAGACTTCCCTGGACATGTGACCGTCATCTCATCCAAGTGACCAATGGGTTTACCTCACTTTTAGAAGCTATACCTTGATGGTGGATGGTGTTTGTAACTGAATACACTTCTGTGTGTGTGTGTGTGTGTGTGTGTGTGTGTGTGTGTGTGTGTGTGTGTGTGTTGGAAAGGGCAGTGGAAAAAATGTACATTAAGAGAAGGAACAAATGTCAAAATGACTGATTACATTATTGGAATAATAAGTAACTTATTTTAATTTTTGGATAAGGTCCAAGATCATGTGCAGCTCATTAAGTAAAACAAACTTGCCTTTAACCTGCACCCATCCCCTGTGTGAGACCTCTGAGTCCTGGGGTTCTGGGCATTCTGTCACCCATACCTGTCCATAACTTAACTTCTGAACTGAAACTCCTGCTCAGGTCATGCAGAAAACTGGAAAGAGGGATTATTTTAAGTGACAAAATTTACTCTTTGCTCTGGCATGGAACGTGATCAAGGTACATTCTGTAGAATAACTAAATCAATCTGGTTAACACATGCATTAGGTCCCATGTTATCTTTATTTTAGTTCAGGGTAGCATCTCTATGGTTAAAAACAATAAAGAAGAATTTTGTCTGTTCCCAAAGAGTTACCTAGCAGAGCAGGAAAAAGAGGCATCCAGCACTCTTTGGTGATTTTTTGTTCTCAGAACTTTCCCAGAAATGCTAATGGATCTTTTTTAAAAACAACGTTTCAGCTATCCGTGTTGATGGAATCAATCTTCAAGTATACTGGATAACTTTGAGTGGAACAATGGATATGGTGGATGGTTTGGCCCCTTCCATGTTGATTTTGAAGATCCTGCTAAATCCCGAGCTCCATACAGGTCAGCCAAGAAATATGCCAAGCTCATCAGAAACAATGGCCTGGAAAAACACTGTGTAGAGAAAGCAGTTGCTCCCGCTTTGTGCTGGCAGGACTGAGGGATGCTTTGGTCATGTTGTCTCAGACAGACTCAAGTTGCTTCTGTTCTCAATGATCTATGATTATAAAGTTTGAAACCTAAAGCTATATCTGGTCAGAACTTCTACATGCTAACTGCATTTTATCAGAAAGCATCTTAGTGAACTAGAGAATCACAGAAATTGATTTTCATTAAAAAAATTTTAGATTGATTTGAAAACTTCAATTTAAATTCTTAGAACAATTTCCTGGATAAGTAATGGTGAGTTTATAAAGATAATACACTGTTGATTTGCAACTCTAACTGCAGAAACCTTAGAAGTGTAGATTACTGTTACAAGGGTATACTTGTGCACCTGCTTACTTTGAGTACATGGTTATTTTTGCTCAGGAGAAGATCTCTGTTAGTGTTTGATCCATAAAATTTCCAGTACTTAATTTAGCACAAAATAGCACAGCTAAAGGCCACAGCATGCATTCTGTAAAACGGAGGAACTGATAATATATTTAATGAAATATATTAATGTATTCATGAAATATTTTGTCAATGATTGGTTAAATATGTATGTTTTCTTTTGTCTAAAGAATTTTGGAAAATAATAAAAAATAAAATGAATTAAGCTCAACATGGAAGGAAGATATTTTTCTTTGCTTTGTTTAGATTACCAGCATCAGGGATGGAACACAATGCCTTGTGCCCATTAGGCAAGGACTCTACCACCGAGCAGCACCCACAACTCCAGAAAAGTATTAGTGTTAATATTTAACAAAATCCCAGATTCTTGCTACACAGCAGCACAAAATTCAAAACAAAGTGAGAAACAGGGCATGATCCTCATGCTTGTATGTTTATAAAAATGATGCATTTATTTTAAAACATTTTATTACACATTTTAATACATGTATACAATGTCCCATGAGTCTATGGACACTCTGATTTCCTTCCCACATACTCTCCCAACAGAGTCCCTTTTCTTCCCACTTTTGTGTCTTCTTAAACAAAACAAAACAAAACAAGTACATCAAAATCACCTGGCCTAATTTGAATTTCTGCTGGAATATTGCCTGACGGTGGTGGCTTGATTACATGTAGGTAAGCATAGCTCTAGTGAGCTCCTGAGTGCGGTTCCCATTTGATGTGCAGAAGACAGCATTTCATAACACTGCACGCCTTCCTGTGGCGCTTACATTCTTTCCCCCTTCCTCTTCTGTGATGTTCCCTGAACCTTAGGCTGTTTGTATTTCTATGATTTCTATTTTAAATTTTCATGAAATAAACACACACTTTGAATAGCCAAAATGAATGTAGGCAAAAGAAAGGCAGGGGAAATTTACTACACTGGAAGCTAGCAATGTTTAAGATGCCCATGGGGTTGATTGTAGTTGGAGGTTTGCTGAGATTGTTTAATGGGAGCCCCTGGTACGTACAGGACTCCTTGGGGGTTCCATTTCTCCCTCCAGAACACCTTTCCTATGTGCATCTCTGTCATTTAGGCAGTACTGTCATCTCCTCTTTGAAGACTGAGAACCTGAGGCAGTCTACCCTGTATCCTCGTTTCATGTGTACTTATTAACTGGTCCTAGGATGTCTCACATCGGCTCTTTATCCAACACACTACAAATTAGGATTCTCTGGGGGATCCTCTCTGAGTTTTCTGGATAGGAAGAGCAACAAAAATACATATGGAGAGACCCATGACTCCAGCTGCATTTGTAGCAGATGATGGCTTTGTCTGGCATCAAAGGGAGGGGAGGCCCTTGGTCCTGGGAAGGCTTGATGTCCCCTACCCTGCAGAGTAGGGGACTGCTAGGACAGTGGGGCAGGAGTGGGCGTGTGGGTTGAGGAGCACCCTCAACCCACACGCAGGAAGGGGAGTGGAGGAGAAGAGAGAGGAGTGGGATGAGGGGTTCTTGGAAAGAAAATCAGTAAGGGGGATAATGTTTGAAATGTAAATAAACAAAATAATGGATAAAAAAATTTTTAAAATTGAAAAAAGAAAAGAAAAAGCAACACAGATGTTAAGTTGATGACCTAGCAGTAAACAGGAAGGGTTTCCTGTCCTCTCATGCTGCTTCCCCAAAGAAACTGTGTTATAGACTTGGCATCCGAGGAGGGCCTTCTCTGTGAGTAGATGCGATGTCATTTTTCCTCTTATAAACTGTGGTCAATTTCTGGATCGTTTTCATGTTCATTACAAGGGAATTATTTACAGCGGAGAACACAATCTCGGTAACTTTGGACAGAGTGAGAAAGAATCGGTCATAGACGTTCAATAAACATGGATGCACTAGGGAAAATTATATTAAGATTAAAATGGTATACATGGGGAATTCTATTACATCTTTGCCACTGGTTTGTTATTTTTATTGTTCAATGAGACATTATCTCACAATTTGTGTTCATTTAAGAAGCACATTTCCAAAGTCTATTTCATTCCTTTCCAATCCAGCCTGTCTTTTTCATTTTTACCATGCATCTTGTTTACAATTTATATGCTCTCCTATATTATCCTGCACGGCAACTGAGTTTTTCTTTTAATTAGGATGCTGCTTTGAGTATTACTTACCCTATGGGGCAAATTCACAAGTTTTACAACAATACAAATGAGCAGTGTGTTTTCCTTAACCAAACCAGAAAATTAATATTCCTTCCATTGTAGATAAAACAGTTTGTCACATTTGGTCTATCAGGTGAAATCAGCATTCGTGTTGTTCGTGCCCAAGCTTATTCCCTGAGCTGTGGTCCTTTACAGTCCTCTTCTGGCTTTTACAGGACAACTCTTCATGTCAAAGGAGACAACTCTTCATTTCAAAGGTGCACCACACAAAGTGGGGCTTCCCAGTTGGTCATATAATTTAGCATAAGTTACCTTGGGGTTAAGATGAAAAGACAAATGAACGAACAACAATAACAAGTAAACAAAATAGTCCTCATGGAGTTTCCCTTCCCTTTGCCAAATTCTCACAGCCCCTAGAGTATTTCAATTAATATTGCACTTAATGGTTTATCTTAGCTTTTACAAACAAGATGGGTTGTGTTTTGCCCGTCAGGGAATCAGACTTTGAATTCTTAAAATGGAAAAGCAAGAGTTGTTAATTATGCTTAGCCCTGATAGACACTGTTTTCAAAACATATAAGGTCACCTGAGGGTGGAAATGGTCATGTTTTATGTCTGTTTTACACGAAGGGAGACCCACAGATCTCAATCATAGAGTAGACAGACATACTTGAATGTCTTTATTTCTCCCTTGATTATTTTACGTTTCCAGTTTTCATTTCCTTGTTATGTGAACACATGATAGCTACATCCTGGTAGTCACATTTGAGATTTTTTTTTTCCTTAAAAGGCACTTTGTGTTTTAAAATGTACAACTGTCAGGTTGCTAAAAATATACACCAAATGAGAGGCAGCTTCATCCTGATAGGCAGAGAGAGTGTGGTCCCCTAACTCCTGAGATGGGAGGGGTTTCCAGCTGAGTCCTTTACTGCATGAAAAGATGGAAGTAATTTCTCATTAAAGCCTCAAACCAACAAGTTGGCAGCTGCAGTGTTTGGCAGTAGACTGTTAGCCATGTTTTTATGTCTGGGGAATTTGTGTTTGGCCTGTAGCTTTTAATTATTTTTACTAACTTGAGAATAATGAATACATTTGTAATATATTGGAAAAAATTCTCCAATGCTGACTGACAAAAAAAAAAAAAAAAAAAAAAAAAAAAAAAAAAAAAAAAAAAAAAAACCAAACAGATTTATATGATAAGCCTTAAACACCAATTCTATTACTCTGGGCTGGTCAAAAAGAAAATAGAATGCTGAGCCCTTATTACTGAGAGCTCAGAATATAAATCAAAGAGGATGGAATTAATACTGTTTAATTACTAGCAGCGCACCTCACCTGGAGAACACGTATTCATCACTCAGCATAATAGTTTAGGCTGGAGCTGTCTTGGGAGGGATGTGGTGCAGAGACAAAAGCATGATGAGCCTTCAAGAATGGTGTTATAGGGAACTGACATATCTTATGTTGGTCTTTACTTATGGGGGTAGGGCAGCTGAGTGCAGAGAGGCAGTGGGTGGGGTGGAGAGGTGAGGTCAAGGTGCCCATTTAAGGTGGCAGGGGAAGGACACTTCCCAACTGTGAGAGAAAGAAGTGAGGTTTTAAAATAACATTTTATCAGCATATATTAATCATACAAGAGAGTGAGTTGAATTGTGACATTTTGACTCACGCATAAAAAGCAGCTCACTTTGGCACTGCCCCTTAATTACACTCTTATCTCCCCTCCTCACCCTGGGTCCCTTGTGAGGGGTATTACTTTTCATTTTATTTTATTTTTTATTAGATATTTTCTTTATTTACATTTCAAATATTATCTCCTTTCCTAGTTTCCCCTCCAAAAACCTCTATCCCTTACCCCTCCCCCTGCTCACCAACCCACCCACTCTCGCTTCCTGGCCCTGGAATTCCCCTCTACTGAGGCATAGAACCTTCAGAGGGCCAAGGGCCTCTCCTCCCATTGATGACTGACTAGGCCATCCTCTGCTACATATGCAGCAGGAGCCATGAGTCCCTCCATGTATACTCTTTGGTTGGTGGTTTAGTCCCAGGAAGCTCTGGAGACACTGTTTAGTTCATACTGTTGTTCTTCCTATGGGACTGCAAACCCCCTCAGCTCCTTGGGTCCTTTCTATAGCTCCTTCATTGGGGACCCTGTGATCTGTCCAATGGGTGGCTGGGAGCATCCACTTCTGTATTTGTCAGACACTGACAGAGGCTCTCAGGAGACAGCTATATCAGGCTCCTGTCAGCAAGCTCTTGTTGGCATCCACAATAGTGTCTGGTTTTGGTGGTTGTTTATGGGATGGATCCCCAGGTGAGGCAGTCTCTGGATGGTCATTCCTTCAGTCTCTGCTCCACACTTTGTCTCTGTAATTCCTTCCATGGATATTTTGTTCCCCCTTCTAAGAAGGGCCAAAGTATCCACACTTTGGTCTTCCTTTGTTTTGAGTTTCATGTGTTTTGTGAATTGTATCTTGGGTATTCTGAGCTTCTGGGCTGATATCCACTTATCAGTGAGTGTATATCATGTGTGTCCTTTTGTGATTGGGTTAGTGAGGGGAATTTCTTAAAGTGAGTAGACTGGCTGTTCACTGAGCACTGATCAGTGCTTTATCCTTGTCATTTTGCCTGTATGGCTATTGGTAACTGGTATCAAGGAAACACAGCATTGCCAAAACCAAGAATGTGGGGTCTTGAGTCACATTTCTCTAAATCTAACATTATTTCAAAGTTAAAAATTACAAATGTTCTAGCCAAGCTACATGTATCCACTTCCTAACATTCCACATGCCCCAGTTTTCCCATGTGCAAATTGAAGAAATGACTATCATGACAGTCAAATCAGCAAGTACATACACAGCACACATAGAGTGGTTCCTAGAACTCAGCAAGCGCGTGTTAGCTTAGGCTGTCAGATTTTCACTCCTGAATTTCCCCACATCAAGGCACTAGCGATTAATCGAGTCTGTTTAGGTTCCTTTCATGGGAGCAGCTCTGTTTCACACAAAAATTCCTCTGCACTGCTTTCTGCTAATGTGGGACTTATCGCCCTGACTATTACTATAATTTCACTGACAGCCATTTTTCATCAGACCTCAATTCTTTGCTGGACCTAAGAAGAGATGCTGATTTTTATTTGTTCTGTTGGCTTGTTTTCTAGTAGGTAGAGTATGACACTTGTGAACTCTTTCAGTATTGAACTGAGCTGAAGGGTTCCATTTCTTGAATAATCATTGCGGTTGGAGGTGTTCTGCGACTCAATCAGTATATGTTTATTAAACTCACCTACACAGCAGTTTGAAGAGGCACAGTGAGGTGGCTCTGAAGAATTACCTGGACTTGTGTGGCTTGATTGAGACTTGAGAAAATGGGAAGTGTCAAGTGAAGTTTTGACAGGCTAATTGTTCTTATACAGAGGAGGGAATAATTTTGAACAGCTGGGATGGTCACAGGTGGTTTGATGGGCAAATGAACATCATCTAGGCTGGGTGTGGTAATGAAGGTTTTCAATACTAGAACACAGGATGGAGAGGCAGAAACCCAGGAATACAAGGCTGCAAAATGACTTTGAAGGCAGCCTGGGGCACTTAAGAGCCAGTGATGTACAATTTGTGCTGCTCAAATGCTCTTGGATGTATGGATTTCCAATGGCACTTGGATAACCTACCAAAGGTCAAACCCTTAAATAAAGATAGCCCTCAATCTCCCAGCACCCATCTTACTTGAGGTCTTGCTTGAGCTTGCTCAGGTATTGTGCATACTGTCCCAATTGCTGTGGGCTCCTATGTGCAATTACCCTGATTTGTCCAGAAATGTCATTTCCTTGTCATTACCCATCGCCTCTGGCTCCTACAATAAACCAATATATTTGAATTATTGAACATAGAGAAATCAATGTGTTCCTAACCTGAGTCTTTTATCCTTCCTGCCAGTTTTATGGTGCTAGAAGATTCTATGCATGCTAGAGGAGGAGAAATATAATTTTCAATATTGCCTAGCCTTGAACCTTGTGAGTTACAATAATGACCAGCCTGAGAAGATATGCCATTCATACAATAGTGATAAAAATATCATAAGAGTAACCAACTACTTTCTGATTGGATTTGAGGCCTGTACCATAAAGTTAACTTCATGCTTGGTACCTTTATTGTGGCCAAAGAACTATGGGAAGGTCCTACTTCTGTCATTCTGTCAAGCAAGTATAATATTTACGGACAGTCCCCTCCGCCGCCCCCAGTGGCTTATTGTTGTATCAGAACACCAAGCATCTCTCAAACATCATCAGAAAAGATTCTTTTTGCAGCAGGTGGTGCTTGAAACAGAGACCTGCCTAGCAAGTAGCTGATGTGAAGAGAATAAGAGACCATGACGTGCTAAGCCGGAACCTGAGCATTTATAGCATACATCCTCATACAAAACTCAGGTGTTCTTAATCTTTTTTGAAAAAAAAAAACTTCAATGGTCAATAAATCTCTTGGGCATTTGGATACTGGAGGTTGGAGAAGTCAGCAATGACTCTGAAGGAACAATGGTGCACCAGAAAGAAAGCGACCAAGGTTTACTTTGCTTTAATCAGGAACATAACCTACAAAAAAGGATTTTAGAACACTGATCATAGTTTCTGATATTAACTACTTTCTCTTGTTTACAGTCACTAATTAGTTTTTTGTTATACATGATTCATACTTCCTAGTTTTTCTTCCACCTAGGGTTGAGAATTGAACACAGGTCCTCATATAGATACTATGCTGGTGCTTTACCATGGGGTTACCCCCCCCCAATTCCCTATTTCCTTTTCTAATATATCCAAAGTCTTTTGTTCTCACCAATGATGGTCTTCATTAACCACCATATTACCTTGCTCTATCATGAGTTGGGTTTGTTTAGCTTCCACTCCTGAGTGAGATGATATAAAACCTCACTTTTTGTGCTTGTCTTATTTCTCTTTACATAACGTCCTTCAGGCCCATTTATATATTGCTCTAACTGGTAGGAATTTATCAGAAATTCATTTTACCATGTGTTCCAAAAGACACATCCTTTATAATCTTTCCTACAATAATGCATTATTTTTATTCATTCAATTATTGATGGGTACTCAGGTTGAAAGGACAAACTGAATTTTTTTTCTTTAGATAAATACCTGGTACTGGAATTGCTCTCTACTTTTTAATGTCAAAGAATTTCCACAATGTTATCCAAATGCTTGTACTAATCTACATTCATACCAACTGTATTCAAGGGTCCCTTTTCATCCACCTCTATGCCAAGGGTTGCTATTTTTCCCCCTTTAGGTGATAGCCATTCGAACAGAAGTGCATGATAAACATGTAATGTTTTCAATCTTGTGTTTACTTGTTCAGTGGTGAGTAACTTCAGCTTTAATTTACTTTGTATTTTCTCTACCTAGGGTGATATTAAATTTCTCTAAGTAATTTATCAATGTATAAAGTCACTGATGCACTCTATATGATGTAGTCAGATTTTAATTTATAGTTGAAACTTCAGGTGTGGGTAGATTTCTGTAATCCTGGCATAGTTTCCATAAGACATTCTATAGTGATCTTTATCCAGATAAATGAATTATGGCAATAATAAGATAAATAACTTATACAAACCACAGAGACATGTAGTGGTACAACCCATATGGAAACCCTTCCAACTTTTTCTTTTTCCATTTTTTGGGTATCAAGCACACACATTTTTTTCCTGGCAAAGATCTGGGAGAATCAAGCCTAGTGCCCAGGGCTGATAATTCCTAGAAACATTCAGACAGCTGCCCTGACATATAGTTTAACCACAGGCCCTTTCAAATAAATTCCTCCATATCTCTGAAACTTCAGCCAATTTTCCATACCTTCCAGCTTGCCATTTCATAGAGTGTTAGATGGGTAGCTTCTTTCTTTTTAAAGACAACCACCATCTATACCAAACACTGTTTTTGTTCATATACTCACAGAGGTCATTTTGTTTTGGGATCTTGTCTCCTACAAGATCTGGTACTCTTCCCAGAAATAAATCACCAAACCAAAACTTTCCCCATCATTCAAGGTTTTTATTTCAGCTTCCAGTTGACAGATATGATGTTTAAGAAAGTCCACCTAACCCAGAGTTTTATTTCTATTCTGTATTTTATAGAACATGTGACCTCAGAAACTTATGGTTTTTATTTTAAAATTTTACTATCTTTTTCATGAGTATTAAAATAAAATTATTGTTATGGCTATTTTAAAATAAAATGAGATGATATACAAAAAGGAACTAAGCCTACAGTCCACTAAATGATAATAGTTGTAGTTACTATTATTATTTTCCACTAGTATTGGTTCAAGACTCAAACATAAGTGAAGCAACCTTAGATAACTAGTCCATGCTCCACACATCTCTTACTTTCCCATCCTTCTCCTCTGAACAAAAGCAATTGCTTTACATGTGTGGCATATATTGACTCATCCAACAATGAAGCCACACCCTTTCACTGTGCTGGCACATGTTCCAACTGATTGTTAATTCCTCTATTACTTTTCCAGATCTATCCTGCCCAGGGTATTCAGGCTTATTGTCTAGAAGAGTGCCCACTTATCAAAGCAACTGTTTGCCAAGAGATGGGTTAAGAACTGCTTTTCATCAAACATGATTCTGTGGTGAACTCTCTGTGATTCTTGTGGGTTCAGTTTCTATGTTTGACTGAAATGAAACATTTTATTTACCATGCATATAAAGAAGAACAGTGATGAAATGTTTTCTGCATTCTACTCTGCAAATGTCTTCTTCTTCTTCTTTTTTTTTTTTTTTTGCCTCCCTGTAAACTATAATATACACTTCTTATTAAACTGTGAATTGATTTGCATGGAAAACAGAAGCAGTGAAAGGTTTGGCAGCAACTAAACATTTTCTTTGCCCTCTGTGTTTCATTTTTGTACAGTAGAACACATCCCTGAAAATCTTCCAAATTCACTACGTTCTGATCACACTGTCTATTATAATTCTGCCCCATGGCAAACTTCTCCTTATTGACTCTAAATTACATTTAATCCTGTTAGGATCACTTTTTATTGAAAGGCATGCGTTGTGATGGCATTGACGGGAATCCAGCAACCAAATAGCCCGGCCAGAGGAAAATAAACTCTTAGAGCTTTCTAATGCTTGTCATTTTCATGCTGGGCCCAGCTGTGGAGCCTCTTGAAGGATGGAGAGGATTGGGGTGCGCAGTGCAGATAATGGTATGCTCCTGGGCCGTGTGGAGAGCTCTCTACCACAAGAAAATAATCTTTTGAGCCCAGTGGACTAAGAACCAAAGACCATTTTGAGTTAAGACAGTATAATTCTATTAGTGAAAAGCCCTTGCAGGGGGAAATTGCCTGTGTTAAAATCTGTGCACAAATTAAAATAACAGGGCTAAAGGGGGAAATATCTCTATAAAAGGCTTTATGGCTCCACTGGATAATAATATCCTGCCACATTAGAATCTGGGGAACCTAAAGATATAGTTTTTTTTTAAATAGTATATTAGTATCCTTTCCCAACTTTAACTTGTGCAATAGATATGTTCTCAAGGGCTTATTTGATGAATCTGAATGCTGTACCAACACTCACTATTGTTTATTATCAAGAAAATGCTGAAGATAAAGTCTGCATGTCTTGGTTATGTGTTGACACCTCAAAAAACTGATGTCATCTAAAAATTTCCAGTATTCCTAAGCATGTTAAATGCGTACATTCCCTGTAACTTTTATGGAACGTTGGAGGCAAGTCCTGTTAATATTGTTGTTTTGATACAGTGAGTTAAATCTATTTAGTAGATGTACACCTTAATTTACAATCGCTAATTACACAGGGTTGAGTAGTTAAAAATAAGCTGCCAGTGATAACAGTGTTTGTTTTCTAAGGTGACAGAATTATGAAGTCCCAAGGACTGTGTAGCTGTTAAATAGAGGATGTCACATGTCACAAATCACGGTACTACCCATGGGTCTTTCATCCATTAGACTTTGGCTGTGAGCTGGAAGCCTATGCTACATTTCTAATTCCATGATAAAGACAATGTGAGCAACGGGCTATCGAGTATCTAAAACTGTACCATGTAAGTAAATAAAGACACAGTTCATAATTCTGTTAAAGGATGATGGCAGCATTTACTCTAGAATTAAACAATAATGAAACAGATGATGCTTTGAGATCTCACTATGGACCATGGACTGAAGGTTCAGTACCAGAGCGTTTCTTTCTAATAGCAAAAAGCTTTTAGAAATGCCAAAATTTCTAAGCTTCTGAGACACAAGCCAACAGGGCTATTATCTTCGGCCCATCTTCCAGCATTTTTTTGTTTTGTTTGTTTGTTTGCTTGCTTGCTTTTTTTGCCTTCATTTCTTCTCTTCCCCCCTCTCTTTTTGTGCTATCTCTATCATCAATTATCTTTTCTTCCCAATTCTTGTCCTCCCCTTTCATGCCTCTACTCACCCTTCATCCTTCATTGGGACTTTATTGAGGTAAATACCTTTCTTGGCCTAGGCATGGTGCAGGTACTGTCACTATTCTGTGACCAAGTGTCTTCATGCCATTCTCAAGTCAGGTTGAAACAACACAGGACTACCCAATAGAGAGTTCAAGTTCATACTTAGGGCACCCTCTAGGGGAAATTCTCTCATTCTCCCTTTAAGAATTAAGTGGCAAGGCATGAATAAAGTGGTTCACTCAAAACTCCTAGCATTCTTTCTCCTTTGGAAAAAAAAAAGAAAATAGTAAAGAAGAAACAGATACACTCCCCCACCCCCCCACACACAAACACACACAAAGAAAATAGTAAAGAAGAAACAGATACACACACCCAAATACACACACACACATACACACACACAGACACACACACACACACACAAAGAAAATAGTAAAGAAGAAACAGATGCACACACACACAAAGAAAATAGTAAAGAAGAAACAGATACACACACCCACACACACGCACACACACACACACACACACACACACACACACAAACACACATATTTTCCCCAAAAATCACTAGAGAAAAACACAAGAAAAAATCCCACAATGTATCATAAAGCAAATCTAGCAGATATAGGTCCTGTGCATCACAGAATAGCTAGGAATATAGCCCAAGACATTTGTAGATGGCCATCTTGTGTTGCAATGTCAAAAGTGAGGCTACCTCTGCTAGAGCATAGAAACTCAACATGGCTGTACAGACAAAGAAGGAACACATAGCCTTTGATACCCTGCCTCTCCAGATGTGGTCAACTTGGGATTAGAGGAATTTTTCTCTGTGAAGAAAGGTGAGCAAGAGGCTAACTCATCACCTACCACTGCCATGAACACCTACAATTCTCACTGTTGAGGACTCATGGATCCATCTCAGGTCATGAGCCCAGCCAAGGATGCTTTCTGGTGTTCATAGGCTGAGCTGTCCCAATGGATATTAACCTATGTCCCCAGCAGCTATGCTCTCCCCTGCTAACCTGTGTCCTGTTCTGAGTATGAGAAACCATTGAACTCCTTCTTTCTTGGGGCTCTACTCCCCCTGCACCTGTTATGGGTCATCCCTGAGCAGACCTTCCACTGCCCCTTTACCACTAGTGCCAAGCACTCCACACCCTTATCTTATGTTCTGTTGTACTTGCATATAAAGAGATGTACTGCTGACTACTGATTGCTTGGGACCCTGAAAATTGAACTTATAGGGCAGTCACACATTTTGTAGAACCCCATTGCCAAGTCTTATGCACAAGGACAAAGTCACCGGGGAGTCTAGCCTTTGGCACACCAGAAAAGTAGAACACTCCTCTGGATCCACATCTGATATAGCATCCCACTTTCAAGTATGGACAGACTGCTCAATGCTTTGCACACACTTTAACAGGATGAGAAGATGCAGTGACTTGCAGTCTAGGGCATCAATGCCTTGGCTGGCTTGAGTCATTCCACCTTTCAGGTCAAACGATCACAGTGATGTAAATACCTGCAATTCAGTTGTACTGTGCCCTTGGAGCTGATAAGGTCACTGGCTTTTGTGAAATGGAGACACTACTGTTTTATTCTATTATGGATAGTCCAATGTATCTGGTAGCAACTTCTGTTACTAAGCCCTTGCCACTGCTACTCCCAGCCTTAAAACCTGGATTACTTCCACGTTTTATCATCCCAGGGTCCAGTTCTGCCCAGTATAGTGTATTCACTAGAGCCTGAAATGCTGTCTATCCTGTTAGTTCACAACTTTGAGTTAAATCTGTGACTTGGCTCCTAAGGCCCACAGCTTTGGATTCCCTTTTCTTCCTGAGTGCTAGCATGCATGTCTGAGCACTTAATCTTGGTGATGTGTGTGTGTGTGTGTGTGTGTGTGTGTGTGTGTGTGTGTGTGTGTGTGTGATTCAATGTGAAATTGCACTAAGGTTAAAGGTGCTATCATATTTTGTGAGGAATCTGTCTCTGAAGCTTCTTTTTTTTCTGTTTTTTTGTTTTTGGGTTTTTTTGTTTTTGTTTTTGTTGTTGTTTTTTTCGAGACAGGGTTTCTCTGTGTAGCCCTGGCTGTCCTGGAACTCACTCTGTAGACCAGGCTGGGTCTCTGAAGTTTTTACAGAACACTGTCCTCCAAGCACAAAATCATGATGGGACGGATCATCATCGGAGGCTGCATCTTCATCTCAGTCAAGATGACTATCACCAGACCTACTGATATGGTGTTGACTGATTATGTTCCCTCATGAAAGAATGAAGTAGGGATGATCAATGAGCCTTTTCCTGAAATTCCAGACTCTTTTTCCTATACCTGCTTCTAAGCCAAATGTAATTCCGTGAAACTTCATATGGTTTCATTCTCTTGAAGTCAGAATATACAGAGTGTGAAAGGGCAAGTGCTTGGAGACTCTATCTAAGGAGCTATGGGAAAATCGTTATCCAGGATTGGTTAAAAGTTTTGAGAGAATGGCTACTCTGGGATCCTGTATTACCATGAAGTAAGACCAATAAATTAAAAAAAATGGTATGGTTGAACTATGATCAATGCTTCATGTCCAATCTTAAGTGAGGGTGGGTGAACATTTCTTTACATTTCCCCAGAAAATGTTAATGCAATAATATCCCTTCCCAACACACTGCCCTGGATGCAAGAATCACTGTGGCTTCTAGGGAACCTTTCAATCCAAGAAGGGAACATGCCCTCCAACAAGTCTTTTCATTGAGAAGAAAGCAAGAGCTGAAACTCTTGCCACTATAATTATGAAGCTACAATGACTAGTTCTGTAGCCTAGATCACCAAGCACACGTGTATATGTAGTCACTGTAACATTTTTTACAACTGAAAAGGCCTCAGGAAAACTCCCAATCATACCTCCTGAGCACCTAAACTTTACAAATACTATTGGCTTTATTTATTAACTCGACACAGCCTAAAGTCATCTGAGCAAAAAACACTGAGTTAGAAATTGCCAATTTCAGATTGGCTTTTGGGTATGTCTTTAGGGGATTAGCTTGATTGCTAATTGAATTAGGAGGGTCTGATTACACTGTGGATAGCATCATTTCCCCCTGAAAGTGGTCCTGGAATATTAGAAAGCTGAGAAGCAAGGAGCATCTTCTATGGTTTCTGCTGGACTTTCTCAGCTGCAGTTTACTTCCTTAGCCAAAGCTAGTGCTGTGTGAAAGAGCCAGTAAGCCTATCTTCCAGGTTCTGTTTGAAATCCTGCATTGAGTTCTCTTAGTAATGAACTGAAACTTTTAACCAGAAATAAGCTCTTCCCAATGTTGTTTGGTCAGAGTATTTTTTCATAAAGAGTATTTATCATAAAGAAAAATAGAACACTGAATGACTAGAAACATATATGTGTCTGCAGGTACAAATCTTGCCTTGTGAAACCACTTTGCAAAATGAAAAGAGGATATAGTATCCCGTTGTGCAGTCAATAATGCAGGGATATAAAGATGGTAAAGAAAAAAAAAATGAAGATATTTGTATGGCCCAACCAAAAGAACACAACAACCCAGGAACTATCAGCAAACAAATGAAAATGTACAGATTACATGAAAGAGAATTCAAAATATCAAAAGAAAAAGAAAAACCTTAATGAGACATTGGCCACTCTGACATTTGAGAACGTTTTCCTCTGCAGGCTTTTAGCGATTGCCCACTATAGACCTTGAGAGTTCCCTACTTTACCTTGTCATGAACTCCATCTATTTTCCACACAGAAAAAGAAAACTCAGCAAGGGGAGTTAACAAAACAAGCAAGAGAAGCGACAAATAACAGGTAATGAAATAACTGAGAACTTCTTGTATTGGAAGGCATGTAACCATTTAGATCCGGGTGGCTGGAAGGTCTCTTTATAAATTTAGCGGAAATAGGCCTTTTCCAAGTCACACTGCAACCAAATTATCCGAAGGCCAAAAGGATATTTTAAGTCAACAGGATCATTGAGCGACATCAAAGAATCTCTATCATTCTATGAGTGGATCTCACAGCAAAAACTTTGCAGTAATAGTAGGATGGAGTGCTATACTCAAATATTAAAAAAGAAATCTTAGAGCAAGAATGCCTTTGTAATGTCCAGCAAAACTATCTTCCAGAAAAGAAAAAGAATGAAGTCACAAACATGTAAAAACCAAGGGAGTTTGTTATCAATAGTCCTGCCTTGATAAAATGACTTAAGAAATATTTTTTTCCATCAGAAATGAATGATAATAATTGTCATGGAAATAATTTAAAATATAAAATTCACTGATAAAGGTAAACATATAGTTAAAGTATAAAGAAAGGCAAATTCTTTTTTTGAGCTAAGTTTATAGCAAGTTTTAATTAAGTGCTGACCAGAATGGACATTGGTCAGGACCACTCTATGGAAATCCTAGCAAGTGACTGAAAGGTAAATTATTAAACCTTGTCAATAAAAATAGAGATTTCTACTGGCCTTGATGAAAACAGTATGATAATACCTGGTTATTAGAAATAGGATTTCTGCATAACCTATGAATAATTCTTAGATGTACCCAAAGGAAACAAAATGATTATCCTCTTAGGATACTTGCACAGACCTGCTCATTGCAGCTTTATTCACAATATTTAAAATAAGAAAATACTCTACATATTCTCTGAAGCACAAATGGATAAAGAAACTATGGTATACATACAACAAAGAATATTACCTATTTCTAAAATATAGGACCTTGTCCTTTTTCAAAATATAGAGTAGTCTCGATAATAATACCACATTATATGAAATAAGAGTCAAATGAGCAATATGGTGGTTAGCAGGGATAAGGAGGACAGAAAATGAGGAAATTTAGATCAGGGAACATAAAGTAGCAGAAGCATTGGATGAGAGAATCTAGAGAGATACTGGGATTCATGTTAATATTGTCATGTAATTGTTCTTGCTTGTACCTGATACAGGTAACTATATGAAATGAGAAAGACTGTAGTTTACTCCATTTATTTTAACCATGACCATTAATTTTGTGCATCCACTTGACTGAACCATGGGCAACTAATTTAGTATATCTGTGGGGTGATTTTAATAATGAGACTAACACTCAAACTTAAAGGCCAAGTAAGACACACTCGACTCTTCGAGATGGGTGAGAACCATTCAGTCTATTGGTAGAAGGAAAGAGCATTTCTCACTGCATGGCTGTCTTTGTTCTGGGACACTGGTCTTCTACTGTCAGACTCCGTCTCAACCTTGAGCTTACATCTTTGTTGCAGGTAATCAGACATTTGGATAGGGGCTAAATGTGTCCTATCAATTTTAACTCTCCTTCTCTAGACTTTTCATTCTTTTTAATCACATGGGCCAATTACATTTACAGACAGAATTATCTTCTCTCCCCTATGCCCAGTCTCCCTTTCTCTAGCCCTCTCTTATAGATCCCTGTTTCTCTGGCAATCCTAGACTAATAAAAACATCTTTTAACTACTTCTATGTTGCCTACAAATAACACCACATTGTAGAGTTCAATTATAGACAACAACTAAAGAATATAAATAGATTAATATAAAGGTCACATAAGGTTTAAAGTAAGCATGATGGGTAAAACTTTCCTGGTTGTCTTAAACTTCTCTTATACTTTTGATTATTGTTTTTTTTTTTAAATTTCAAAATCCATCTGGTGTTGGAGGAGACACCATTATCTTGTCAGAGCTTAGGGCCTCTAAAGTCTTAATAGAGAACATGTGGGGAGGAAGTAATTAGGCAGTGACATTGAACAAGTAATTAGAAGTGTGATGACTGCTGTAAAGGAGAGAGGCAGAGTGCTCTGGAGCATATGACAGCGAGTATGAACCTCCTTTCACTTTTTCTGCATGAAATCCAAGACATGTACATTCTAAATGGCCAAGGGAGAAGAGCATTGAAAAGACTTCAGTTACCACTTGAGACTGGGCGATGAGTAAGGAGTGGTAGTTACTCCTGATACCCCAAACAAAGCTACTGATGAAGAAATCCCCAAAGAACTGAAAAAGAATAAATCTTGAGGAACAATTTGGATGGGACAATGATGTGTTTACTCCAACACTTTGAAGAGCCATGAAAACTTTCAAGAAAAAAAATATCTTTTGGATTTGCTACTTTTCTCATGACTCTAATGATCATACCTAACAGAGGCAACTTAAGGAAGAAAGAGAGACTTTGTTCTAGCTCATTCTTTTAAAGGTACAGTCCATCATGGCAAAAACCATCACATGAACAGGACCTTGAGGCAGCGGGGCTCTGCAAGTTCACAGACTGGAAGATGACTGGTGCACTTCTTCCATTTTATTCAGTCATCCCAGGCCATGTGATGATGCCACTCTCTTAGGGTGGGTCTTTCCACCTCAGCTAACCTACTTTAGAAGTTAAACCTTCTGATATGCACAAAGCTTTGTCTCCTAGATATGCCTAGATCCTGTTAAGGTGATAATCAACCCTAGCTATCTCATCTTCAAAGATCAGGGAAGAAGTCAGAAGCTGCAAGTAGTTTATCTGACATACATGGATCAGTTCGAACCCTGCTTTTAATGGTTTGGAGCTCTTCTGGAGACCTGACATAAGGACTATGTTTGGATTGCTTTGTGGTTTTACTAGGAGAAACACTAAGGGTGGCTGTAGAAAGTGTGAAAATTTCACATCAGTCACATTATTAGGCCATAGTATTTAGGAAATGCCATGGTTCTCAACTTCATAGTCATTAGAAACATGAGAAGCTCAGAAACATGTAGACCAGTGGCCCAATTTAAGTTTTTGATTGATTTGTGGCTTGAGGTATTAGGATTCACATTCCTAAGTTTCAGATACTGCAGCTGTTAGTGCACCCTAGTGTTATTGAACCCTAGCGTGTGCCAGTCACGTGACCTCACTGGTAGTAAAAGAAGACCTGAGTACATTGTTCAGCTTCAGTTGCCTTAGTCTTGTCATTAAGTTTCTTCAGGTGAGTCTGCCTTCTCAATTGTAGAATGTATTCTAACGAAGACACAAGAAATAAATGATATGATACAACTGAAAGTGCTTTGACCAAAAGACATACCTCAGGCTTTGAAACTATTTTTTTTTTTTAAATCTTCCATCATGATCATGTATCTCCAGTGTGCTTAGTGAATAATTGCCCTGAGACTGGGGAAGGTACTCAGAGTGTCCAAGAGCAAAGTTGTGACCTTCAGCAGTGATGGATGTAAGGAGTATGTAATAATACAGGTTCCAATGCTTCAAAACTGTACAAACTGAACAACTAGGTTGAGCTCCATGCCACGGTGCTTCTGTGGATTTTTCTTTTCTCCATGTGTTTGGGAATCAGAAATCCTACTTTTCTCACAATGTTTCTATTCTGGGTGAATGGGTGAATGGGTGAAATCTTATGATAAAATAATATTGAAATTTTAAGAGTGACGATGTCAGGAAATAGTGGTGTCATTTAAACACTAAATGCTACAAAAGGAAGGGAAAAAGCAAGTAATAAGATA
This sequence comes from Mus pahari, assembly GCF_900095145.1. NCBI lineage: Eukaryota > Metazoa > Chordata > Mammalia > Rodentia > Muridae > Mus > Mus pahari. The sequence goes on from NC_034602.1 coordinate 42,628,780, forward strand.
TTTTCATGATTTAAAATAACTTACCCCTCTCTCTGAGTGTTAAAGATGCCAACGATAGAAGCTGGGAAGGTGAGCTGGTTATGTTCCTGTGGTACAAGCATGAAGAGCAGAGTTTTAATCCTCAGGATGCACACAGGAGGTATAGGGTCATCATGCATAATGACCCTACCATGGAGAGGGGACATTTGAATTCCTGAATGTTTGCCATTCTAGCTAATCAATGAGCTCTGAGTTTGGTGAGAGATACTGACTCAAAAAATAAAACCAAAAACAGGAGTAAAAATCAATAGAGGATGGCATGTGATCTTGCCTCCACGTACAAATGTTCATAATTTCATCTGCATTCACAGGTGCACAAATATGCACACATACACTATGCACACATATTTTACACACATATACTACATGCACATGTATCTCACACACACACACACACACACACACACACACACACACACACACAGTTACCAATTCTATTTTTTTTCTGATATAGTTAACAACCTAACAATATCTTTTATCTGAATTTTCCTTAAAAAACTAAATCTTAAGTTAAAACTCATTTCATTCCTGTCAGTTAAAAATTCGAGCCCATTCTCCTTTGACTGCCAACTTGCCCAGCCTACTTTATCTTTAGTCTCAGCTGAGCACTGCTGGAGCTGAGCTGTTCTTGGAGAGCTGGACAACTGTGCGTCCTGGTAGAAATGTGAATGTCTATGTGTCCTGAAAGAAAATCTTCAAGATGTATTGGAAGAACAGCAGAATTGAGAATCCCTTCCATGGGGTAACTAGTAATCTTTTATTTGGTCATTAAACTGTTCATAGAATGTATTACTTTTACATGGTGACAGAAAATCATTGAGAAGGGTCCCTCTTGTCCAGAGATATCACAGAAAACATCTGTGTGTCTGTTGTCCCGAGGCTGATTCTTCCAAGCCCTGGGTTTCTGCCAGTGGCTTGCAAGGTAGGCTACAAGTTTTACATGAATTATGGGTTTTCCCTCAAGCTTTGCTGGACATGTTTACTTGTGTTTTTAATAATTATAGCTGGAAGATTTCCCGTAGGAGGATGATTTGTTCTGTAGCATTTGAAGGGGAGAATAATAGATGAGTAGAAACATATAAAGAATCCAAGTCTAGAGGACTAAGACAAGATCATGGAGCCTAGGCCTCAGCTTGCCAAAGGATGAGCCATGAGCAGCTAAAAGACACAAGTCAGAGCTAACAGTCTGGCCTCCAGTTCAAGAATCAGGGTTTACTTCCTTGTTACAGTAATTTTTGGCATTCAGCAAATATCCTCTCAGGAACTTAGTTTCTTCCTTTACAACATTATCATAAAATATTACATGTGGGATGAGCTATTGATATCAGCTAGGATGTATGTTCCTGTACAGAAGACAGCATCTTGCTCTCCATTATTAAAAAAAAAGCCTGACATCAAGCTCCTACTATGTTCAGGATCCTACAGATGTCTGTATCCTCTATGTTGTTTCAACACATCGTGTCTGCCTTCATACACGTATTTACAGGATCATCTGAATGCAGGTTTTTCCATACTGTTTCTTAGAAGTGTAAATTAATTCAGCTCACCTCTTCATTCACCTGTCATACTTCCTTAAAATGTTTGCAAATTTAACCAGAGTCTTCTGCTATTAAGAAGGTGGAATGCGGGGACTGAAGAGAAGGCTCAGTAGCAAAGAATGTATATTGATCTCAGAGAGGACGGGGGTTCAGTCCTTAGAAGCAATGGCAGGTGGCTCACAACCACCATCTCCCAGGAAATTGATGCCTCCTTTGCCCTCCTTGGGGACCACACTCATGTGCACATATACTCTACCCACTATGTACAGACAGGTTATAAATCTTTTAAAATCATCTTTAAACCGAAGAAAACATTGGGTCAAATTTCTTTCCAGATCTTCCAAGTCATTCTATGTCCTAGGGATATGATTGATTAGAAGTTAACACTGGCAAAGCTTTTTTGAAATGCAAGATGAAATCTATGCAAAGATCCATGACTGTACTATCACAGTTTGTCCTCTTGAAGTTTGGATCTAATTTTTGATTTAGGCATTTTTTTTCCCTGCCATGAAGTATTGTGTGTTATGATGTAGCAGCTAATAAGACCTGATATAGTGATTTTAAATTGAATTTCATTAGAAAAAAATAAGAGCATAAAATGTCTTCCTAATAGTCTTAATTAGGGCAAATGGAAGATCATAGTATTTCTTTCTTGATGCACTAACTTAGATAATTGGGGTAATATGAAATCCAGGGTGAGAAAAATAGGGAGTCTGGGAGCCAGAGAACGATAACTCCTTAGTGTCCAGTTCCTTGAGTGTGTTGGGATCAAAAGATTCACCAGATGACAGGCATGGACTTGATGTAATTATTCTCTTTCATGTGGACAAGTCAGCATTGTCCAACTCTGCCCTTGATTTGCAGTGACTGCTTACTGCAGAAAGGCATTGTTCTGAGACTCACTGCTTCATAACAAGGACCACTTGTCCCCCTGATGAGGGCATTGTATGAAAACAACACATTCATCCTTGGGCTCAGGCTAATCTCTCTGCTTTCATCCCCTGTCTCCAGTTTCTCAGAGCTCTGCCTGGGCATTTTAAATCAAATGCCCTTAACCTTGATATTCATATATTCTGCTTGCCTGAAATCTCTGTTCATACCTCATGATGAAAGTCTTATCTTTCTCTTTTATATTTCAGTCTTGTCAGGGAGGGAAATTAAGCTAGATTCTCTAATTGGGAACCACATGGGGCATGCGCATGATGATGACTGTGCCAGGATTCAATAGCTACCCAGCATTCAGGAACAGAAGGTCGCCATTTTGTAAAACCAGAGAAAATGCTATTGGGCATTTGGAAGAATTGTCAATCAGGATAGTATGGACACTAATTGCTTCTCCCACAGCTGTTAGTATTTCTTTTCAGTAGCCAAGCAACCCTTAAGACAGGAGCAATCTCTACAAGACATCTGAAGGTTTTACAAACCTAAGCACAGGCTCCCAAGGGGACTTCAGTGGTGAGCACGCTATTGGTTAACAGAAAGAAAAGGTTTATATGATCTGAAGAGAAAACAGAGTTAATAAAAAAATTAACAGTTCCAGAGCAATCAAAAATTTAGACAATCAATCTGATCTAATTAAAAGAATATGGTTATCAGATAAGTAACATTGTCATATGTCTATGATTTGGGAGAGTATTTTGTTCTGATATCATACAATTGTTCTTCAGGAGTATTCACCGGAGCAAATGGGGCCACATTCAGACTGGAAAACATGTCAGTGGAGAGTGGAAACAAATGGTTCAAATTTCTTTTTACATTTGTTATTATCACAAAATGAAGAAAACATGTAAAAGAAACTTACACAACTCAATGACAAAAGCAAAGGGAATCAAAATCATCCAGATAAAAATGGGTAAATGTCTTGAATAGACCCTTCTCTTTGAAAAGACACATAAATTGTTGACAAGTATGCCCAAATAAAAACAGTTAAACAAATAGCACAAGCAACAACTACAGGAAAAACATCATCATTAACTACTTAGAAAAACGCAAATTCACAAACCACAGTAAAATATTATTTCACATCCATTAAAAAAGTCAGAATTAAAATAATGACAGGTCACCAGGCATGGCAGTCCATGACTGTAAACCGTCCACTAAGAGGTCAAGGCAGGAACATTGCTGTAAGTTTGAGGAAAGCCTGGGCTACATAAGGAGACTATGTTTCTTACAAATAACAACAACCACAACCACCACCACCACAACAACAACAAACAAACTATAATAGAGGACAAAGTCCAGTATGAATCAAAACACAGGAAACTGCGTACTATTTATAAGAATGGAAATTGGTGTAGCCATGAAAATAGCAAGGAGGTTCCTTTGAATTATCATGTGATTTCATGATCCTGCTTCTGGATATATATGCAAAGCCAGATGGAACCAGGAGACAGAAGAAATACTCTCATCTCCACATTAATTGCAATAACATTCACAACAGCTCAAGTATAGCATTAACCAAAGTTAGGTAGAAAGAGAAAGAAATTATGGTAAGCAATGGAATATTGAGCCATGGACAAGATGGAAATCATGGCATTTGAAACATCCTAGATGAAATTAAATTAATAGAAATATGTGAAATATATACAAATGAAAGTAGCAGGAATAGAATAAAATGATGGCTGCTAAGGAGGATGGAGAAACATTGTTTAATAAAGACAATATTTTTTCACTTTAAGATAAAACAATCTCTGGGGAGCTAGCCTGTGAGATGGTGATTACATTTAACAACACCTACTTTATGTTCCTCAAAGTTTCCTCGAAGAGTAGATCTTAATTTTTCATATCTGTGGAGATTTGAAGGAGAATGGCCTCCATAGGCTGATATATTTGAATGCCTAGTCACCAGGGCATGAACTGTTTGTTAATGATTAAAAGGATTAGGAGGTGTGGCCTGGTTGGAGGGAGTGTGGTCCTGGCCATGGGTTTTGCACTTTCAAAAGCCCACACCTGGCCTGGGGCTCTTTCTCTGTCCGCTGCTTGTGGGTCAGAATATAAAGCTCTCAGAGACCGCTCCAGCACTTTGCTTGTCTGCTTCCTCCCATGATGATCATGGACTAAGGCTTCATGGTCATGGTTCTCTTGGTCACAATTTCTCTTTACAGCAATAGAACTCTAACTAAAATATTATCTTACACAGAATAAAGGAACTAAGTAAAAATTAGATGTAAGTAATTTAATTGTGATATATGTGTGTGTGTGTGTATGTGTGTGTGCGTTTGTGTGTTCCACAATTAAGTTAATTACATATATATCCATAATATATCCATATATACAATCATCACACAGTATAGTTCAGATTTATTTATTTATTGAAGGTCTTAAAGTTTAACTGTATTTGTAGAAAAATAGCAAAAATCCATTGAAGAAATCATTCCCCACAAGTTTTTGGTTATTTTTTTTTTTACATATTTTATTATGGTATTCTTTATCCAATGAGAGGTAAATTTATTTATTCAATAAAGAAATCTTCAAAGAGTTGTTGGTTGGTAAGTTAGCATATGCTTTTGACTTATAAATAAATATGCTTTTAGTTATTTTTCCTTATATTTAAGCTTTATTGCATTATGATGAGAAAAGATACATAATTTCAATTTATTTGAATTTGTTAACATTTAAAAACATATTTTGAGTAAATAGACTTACATCACACATTCTTCTTTCCCTTTTGTACCCCAACTCCTCCTGGAGATCCCCCCTTCAAAACCTACAAAACCTTTAGTTCTTTATCATATTCTTTAAAATTTATTAAAAAAAAGTAACAATAAAAATGAATATATAAAAGTTGTTTGGTATGAAATAACAATCAATTGAACAGTCTTATGTAGATGTCTGTCTACAGCAATACTGAAAATACATACATTTTTCTCATTTTAAATTTAAAATAACTCCAAATATATTAACTGTATGATATTTTAAAATAAAACATTACTTTTTAAAATGAACATAAATAGATAAAGTCTGTTTGTTTGTTTGTTTGTTTTGTTTTGTTTTTAGTGGAACTTAAAATCTTGGCCCCTACAGATTTTGGACATTGGAGTTCATTGTAATAAGGCTATATTTGAATGTCCCTCACATCACCAAAGGATTTTACCTCCATAATAGATAAGCTAAGAATTGACAGTTCTGCTCCACTAAGGAATGAATGTAGGCATGATTTTTGGATACAGATTTCCTGCTATGGTCAAAGCTATTTGACTTGAGTGACTGTCATCATTCTCAGCCCTCGGGGAACAGGTTACATTCATTTAAGAAGTGGTGTGTGTATTAAGATGGTCTATTAATCAACTGTTTCAATGAACAATGGTTCTGCTTGGAGGGTGGCACAGACAGTAGGTGAGGGTAAGATTCTGTTTCATTGATTGTGGTGATTTGGAAAAGCATTCATCTCAGAATAAGAGTAACTTATAAAGTCCTCTTCTTTAAAATTTATACAATAAATATGAATATCCACCAAAACCTTCGGTCTCACTCTTTGCTGTTCTCTTACAAGCTCCCTCCAAATTAACTATCTACATATTTTTGGCTGTATAAATTATTCTGAAATATTTAAGCAGTTCTGAAAACCATAGAATAGTGGGAAAACATCAAATAAACTATCCTACTACTAGAGAGACTGAGATAGGTGAAGCATGATTTCAAGACCATTATGTGGCACACAGCGAGACCCTGTCATGTACAAACAAGCAGAAAGTGTATATGGATTGTACAGTATTAGACATATTTCTCCCATTACCAAATTAGAGAGACTACAGGATAACAGCCAACAAATTTCCAATTCCTCATATTTTTGAATTTCAATCGATTAGGATATGTTGGTAATATTAATTTTCATATTAAGAGATATTAAGGAAAAGTGATTGTTATTTCCTATTAATTTTCTTGTTAGAGGTGGAATTATGTTTGTGTGGTTTTGTTGAAAGATTATTTTCTTGCTTTTCTAGGGTATAGTTTCACTCCTTGTGTTGGTGTTTTCCATCTATTATCCTTTGTAGGGCTTGATCTATGGAAAGATATTGTGTAAATTTGGTTTTGTTGTGGAATATCTTTTTTTTCTCCATCTATGGTGATTGAGAGTTTTGCTGCGTATAGTAGCCTGGGGTGGCATTTGTGTTCTCTTAAGGTCTGTATGATATCTGCCCAGGATCTTCTAGCTTTCATAGTCTCTGGTGAGAAGTCTGGTGTAATTCTGATAGGTCTGCCTTTATATGTTACTTGACCTTTTTCCCTTACTGCTTTTAAAATTCTTTCTTTGTTTAGTGCATTTGGTGTTTTGATTATTATGTGATAAGAGGAATTTCTTTTCTTGGTGAGTCTATTTGGAGTTTTGTAGGCTTCTTGTATGTTTGTTCATGGGCCTCTCTTTCTTTAGCTTGGGCAAGTTTTCTTCTATAATTTTGTTGAATATATTTACTGTCCCTTTAAGTTGGGAATCTTCACTCTACTCTATACCTATTAGCCTTAGGTTTGGTTTCTCATTGTGTCCTCAATTTCCTGGATGTTTTGGATTAGGAGCTTTTTGCTTTTTGTATTTTATTTGATTGTTGTGTCAATGTTTTCTATGGTATCTTCTGTGCCTGAGATTCTCTCTTCTATCTCTTGTATTCTGTTGATGATGCTTGCATCTATGACTCCTGATCTCTTTCCTAGGTTTTCTAACCCCAGGGTTGTCTCCCTTTGTGATTTCTTCATTGTTTCTATTTCCATTTTTAGATCCTGGATTGTTTTGTTCCTTTCCTTTGCCTGTTTGATTGTGTTTTCCTGGTAACTCTTTAAGGGATTTTTGTGTTTCCTTCTTAAGGGTTTCTAGCTGTTTACCTGTGTTCTCCTGTAGTTCTTTAAGGTAGTTATTTCTGTACTTCTTAATGTCCTCAACCATCATCCTGAGAAGTGATTTTAGATCTGAATTTTAATTTTCCAGTGTATTGGGGGTATCCAGGACTTGCTATGGTGGGAGAATTGGGTTCTGATGATGCTAAGTAACCTTGGTTTCTGTTGCTTATGTTCTTATGCTTGCCTCCTGCTGTCTGGTTATCTCTAGTGCTACCTGCTCTGGTTATGTCTGACTGGAACCTGTTCTTCCTGTGATCTTGGTTGTGTCAGAACTCCTCCAAGTCAAGCTGTCTCTGTGATCATGTGATTCTGTGATCCTGTGATCCTGAGATTCTAGGTGTGTCTGAGCTCCTGGGAGTCAAGCTGCCTTTGGAACCTTGAGATCCTGGTCTAGCCAGGATCCTGGGATCTTGTGATCCTCTGATCCTCAGCATGTTAGAGCACCTGGTAGTGGAGCTTCCTTTGGGTGTTGTGGGGTGGCTGCAGAGTCTGCCCAAGGTCTGCTCACGGCACTGGCCCAGCATAGTTCAGATTTATAATTTTTGTGTCAATACTACTATAGTAAATATGGAAAAAAATGAAGATGAGGGAAATACAAAAATTACTAATACTTAAAGGTTCAAAATAACATATGGTTACAATCCATAAATAAATATAACTATATTGAGAATACATCCTCCAAATATTTGTACTAATGGGAGTGTACATGAGTTATTTGTTGATATATGATTATTATCATAAAATCACAGAGTTCACAGCCCACGTTAATTACCTCAGTAATTACCTCTTGGGTCAGGATTTTAGTTATGATTTATACATGTGCTTCCTGTTCCATGTTCTTTGTAAGATGTGGATAAGGTATTGACTTGTGGCCTGAGATCAAACTGAAGGGCTAACTAGGAGGACTTGTCTCAAGGTGGCTCTCCTGTGTGATCATAGGATTCAGTTCTTATAGTGTGTTTGCTTGAGGGCCTCAGTTTCTTGCTAGTGTTTGAAAGTATTCCTCCTTCCTTGTCTTGCCTTGCAGTAGGGTGGCTCACAACATGGACATGTCTTTCTGCAGAGCTGGTGAGTGAGAGAGGTGGAAGAAACATCGAAGTTAAAAGGCAAACTTATTTTGTGATCTATCTTTAGAAGAGGCTTTCTGTCCCTTTGCTGTATTCCACGTAGGGAGATTGATGAAAGTACAACTGCTGAATTGCACGGCAGGGCACAGAGTAAAACTCTAAACAGTTAAGGGGAGTAGATATTTAAGGTCATGTGTGCAAAGACATAAAGATCTTCAAACAATACTTTAGAAGCTACTTATTGTGAAAGACATGCTCAAAAACAGGGAGCTCACATAGGCAATTTCTTTTCTCCAAATTTTCTGATTAAAAATGTGTTGGACTTATCTTGAGCCCTTGAATGTTCTTGAATTTTCTTTATTTTAAGAAATAATCTTTAAGATAAGAAAGAGAGCTCAAGTTGAAGTGCTTCAGGACCCATATTAAAAAGCCCGGCATGGTGGAACATGCTAGTAAACCCAGCTCTGGGAATATGGAGACTGACAGACCCCTGGGGCTTACTAACCAGGCACCCTATACCATTTGATGAGTCCCAAGCCTGATCAGAGACTCTGACTCGAAAGACAAGGTGGCAACACTTGATAATTGACACCAGAAGTTTTCTTTGGTCTCTATCCATGATCATACTCTTGCACACACACTAGTCTATACCGGAACCCACAGGGATATATAAACAAGAACAACAACATCAACAACAGAAGTCGGTGAACATAGAAATCATTCAACTTGAAGAATGAACATAATTAGGTTATGTGCAAGATTCACCTATATACTAAAGGCTTCCAGCACTCAAACATTCCATTGGACCATGAACTAATTTTAGTTCAATGTTAAAAAGAACCTCAGCAATCAATACTGCCATATGACAGAATCGTCATGTTTGACTCACAGAAACAGACATATGGTTGCCTCAAGGAAAGGACGGTCGGGATTGAAGACAAAGAATATAACACAGACCCACTGAGGCTTTTCCAAGGTGACTTCAGCAACTGGCTCAAGAACAAGACTGGCTGTATAAATGCAATTGGAAATGTATTCACTATCTCTGTTTTCAAGATAAAAAAAAATGCCAAGTATTAATATGTCTCGATTTTTTTTTTTAAAAGGTGTTTGATTTTGTTTGGAAACAAAGTTTCTTGATATAGATTTTCTTTCTCCTCTTTGCTATCATAAACCCCCTGGCACTATTCTATGGAACACTTAGGCCAAATGAGTGAACTCAAAAGCTGTTCTATTTTGTGGAACTCTTATCTCTAAATATGAAGACCATTGTTTCATCTATTGATGTACACTTTCCTGGATAGTTACCCCCAAGTCCTTCTGTCTAACAAACTTTAAATGATTCCATCCACTAGGCCAGTTCTTTATGTTTTGGTAGCATGAATTTTATAGAACTCAAGTTGTCAAAAAGCAAACTGATTTACTTTAGGCACTGATCTTAAATATGGTATTTTCACCCAGGAGGTAGTTAAGCAAGATTTATTGAATGAATAAAGATTGAAAAAAAAAAACAAAAAAAAAAACAAAGTTCTTTGAACCATTTGCGATTATGGACATAGAGATGGGAAGTCAATGTCTGAATAATGAATCAATGCATTGCAGGGTTGGGGTGGGGTGGAAGGCAACAGAGTAATCCCTTAGCTTGAGGTTGCCATAAATCTAGGTATGTCCTCTTGAGCAATCAAACTAAGTTTATCACCGTTATAAATTAAGAAGATTAAACTAAAATTGTGCTTCTGAGATTCAGATTTGTATTAAAGTCTGCCACTTTAAAAAATAACCCGGGTGGATCTAGTTGATGTCTTTGTACTAGATGACTTGATATGCCCATGGCTTTCATCTGTGCATAATAGAATATTATCTGGTTACAACACATAATTCAATTAACACTATCCTTTACATTTTACCATCCTTTGTTGAAACGCTTGAATATATTCTTCTTTTATCCTTGCCTCTTCATTTTCAATCTTGAAATCCACTGTCATTAATCAGTATCTTTTGAGGTTATCACTTCACTTTGGCCACGGCTATTCCTTTCTTATCAGTACCCACAATTCATCATCCGGCTGTTCTTCTACATCTTATGTATTGCCATCAATATTCCATCCTTATATATTTTTAATCTCAGTCAGGAAGGTTGTATCATCTTTATTTCTGGTCAGATAAAATAAATGTTCCGCTGGATATGTAAATGATCCTGTAAACCAGATGAATCCAGGGCATTTTGCTTTCTGGGTTGAAAAAAAATAAGGTCTTTATCCTTAAATCAGACAGTTCAGAAACAAATGAAATGCTACATGCTGGCATATTTTTAAATGCTATTTTCTTTTTACCTCTCTATGAATTAAGAAAAAGATGACATCTGTGACTTGTGATTTGCTCTGGAAAATAAAGTGCTTTCATTCCTTACAAAAGAGAAATCCAAGGAGCAGTGGGGCTTTCAGTTTGTGCCTATCTCTAGAGATGTTAGATCCTTAGCATTTGCCTCAATCTCTTGGGATGAAAGCAGAGAGACAGATGCCAAACCCATTTCAAAGCAGCCAAGGCAAGAAATTTCTCAACATTTTAGCTAGAAGGGATCTAATTATACTAGAAGGGACCTAACACTAGATCCAACCCATTGTTTGTACAGTTGGCGAATCCAAGGTTCAAGGGTGAGAGTGAAAGATGCCATAGTTCTCAGCAGTAAACTCTCTTTGAGATTTGGTCTCCAGACCTCCATCTCAGGGCTCTTTCCAATTCATCCTATGGTCATATTGTCTCTTTTGGAAATGTTGATGGCTCACCAAGTGTATGCATTATGAGTGAATCACAGGATTGGATCACATATCTATTAAAACATCAAATAAGAATATTATAGGTAAGGCTAGTAGATTTTTAAATGATGAATCAAGGGTGTGTTTACTTACTACTAAAGAAAAGAAAACAAATACAAATACAAAAATTCTTACTTTTTTTTTTCTTTTTTATAAATAAGTAGATCTTGAGTATGGGCCTTTTTAGCATCTGACTGTCCAGTAGTTTCAATTGGCTGGTGGCATTAAGACATAAGGACTACAGAGAGTAAACCATAGATAGGAGAGTAAATGCCTGAGAGCATTTGTCCCCAGTGCTGTTGCTCTGGGGCCTGATCTCTCAGCAATCATACTTTCTGAAGGTATTTAAGATGATTTCCAATGTTTAAGAAACAAACCCACATTATTTGCACATAGAGACATCTGAATGGCACCTAGTATCTCTTTTTTTTGGGAGGGGGGGAGGGATCTTTACATTTGTTTAGGAAAGGTCTGAGAGAAAATTCAAATAATTAATGAAATATAAAGCAAAAGCCATGAAAGTCAGCAACAATAGCAATCACCCTAGCTTTGAAGAGATAAATCATAGCAAAATCCTCAGATCAGAATTGCTGTAATTTCTGTTATGGTGAGGCTCACAGCACAATCCATTTATGATTTTCCATGGGTGGTGTTTACTAAATGTTTACAGTGGACAGCTCTGGTGTCAAACCCTGTTTCTTATACAGTACCTACATGTTTTCCAGTATGGCTGTCTTGCCTGGCATTGCTATGGTGACCTCTATCCTGACTCTTATTTCCCATTATAAGGTCACATTGGTCAATACTTAGGAAGTCTTAATCCCATTCCCACATCCTGGTGTCTGTAAATAGTCATAGAAATCATTATGAACAAACAGATCTTTAACTATAGCCTCTGCTTCAAGTTCAGACTAAGTGTGTTCCCAAATAACTTTTACGTTCACTAAAAATAAACAAATGAATCAATAAGTACATAAAGAAGTAAATACAAAATACAAAAATAAAACAACAGAGAGTTATGAAAGATAAGTTGAAGAAGGATTGCACATCATCATCCAATTGGTAGGTGGCAAGGATTGGAACCCCACACCTTCCTTCTACTTAGGTGACATTTCTCTTTGTTCTGCTCTGGCACCTGGGCTCATCCAGGTGTGTCCACTGTGTTGTACTTTTAAGGCTCTGAAAGAGCTCAGGATTTTTAAATTCTTCCTTTTTTTTTTTTTTTTTTCAAGTAGGAGATTGCCTTGATGACAAATCTTCCTCAAAGCAAAATTTTCATTTTATTCTCCAGATACATGATTTCTCCGTGGATTCCAAAGAGCTTAATGCAGAATTTGCGATTGTTTTCAAAGACTGGTAACCACTCAGCTCCCGCAGTTGCCCTTTCCCTCCAGGGTGTGTAGCAGGCATTCTTTGTTGAGGAAGTTTTGCTGTTCTCTGGATTTTCCCCTCCTCTTACTTTAAGAGTTATGATTTGTCGGGCTGGACTCAGACCTCTGCCTCTTTGCACATATGTAGCACAAGGGCAGGTTGGTCTTCTCGTGGGTCCCGAACAACCAAAGCAGGAGCTGTCCCAAAAGCTGTGGCGTGTCTGTGGAATATGCTCTTCTAGCTGGGCTGCCCTGTCTGCTCTCAGTGGGAGAGCATGCACCTATCCTCACAGAGACTTGATGTGGCAGGGCGGATACCCAGAGGGGCTCCCACCTGCTCAGAGGAGGAGGAGGAAGAAGAGGAGGATGTTGGAGCCTCCCAGACCTCTGCAGCCACTGCTCTACACCACCTGGGTGATTCCTCAGGCTGGTGGTACCTTGTTTATGCCTGCCACTGCCCTGCTGAACAATAGCCTCAGGGCAGACGCAGCTCCCTGCTGATAAGCGCCTAGATTCTCCAGAGACAGCATTTCCTGAAGACCACCTACCTGCTTGCTTCTGTACTGCAGGCCCCAAGATTGGGGCTGGGGGAGGGGTTTTTCCCATGCCACATAAACCCGATACTTCATTAAACATTGGGCTTTGATCAGGATTTCTTGTCAAAGCCTGGTTATTTCTGCCCTCTTTTTCCTTCCCCAGCTCGCCTTCCAGGACGAACCCGGTAAGAGTGTGACTGCAGGCAGAAACTCACAGGCAGAAACACACAGGAGGAGAGGGAGGATGGGGAGAAGAATTGTGGATGGGTGGTGAATGGGAAGAAGACAGTGAGCAGGCTATAAAGTGAATAAGTAAAATAATAATAATTAAAAATTTAAAAAACAATTGTAATTTGTTATATGGAGTGCTATTCTTCCATTTTCTTTTATTATTTCATTTCTTGTTTGTCTCTGCCTAGTTATTTTTCAGTTTAGCCTGTGTTACAGATGAACAACTTGTATATCCCTCATCAACTTTCCAGTTGCCAGGAATTTCCCAAACAAATTGTATGCAACACCACACACTCATAAAGTTGTCTAGAAGTACAGTAACGAACTGCATTAAAATATCACACTTAGCCCTTTGAGGAGACTGTACAAATACTCACAGGAAACGGTGTGCAGTTAGTAGGCAATACAGTGAAAGCCAGTTCTTGTTTTTTAAATGTTATGCCCAGAAGAGATCTTTGAAATTTTATAAACAGATGGATTCTTTTTGCTTGATTCACTAATGTTTTACAATTAACTAATTAACAGGTTTATTGCCAAAATTAGCAATAAAAAGTGTTCAGGAGCGTTGACCAAAGCAGTCTTTTGTAATTACATAGATACCAAAACAATCTGTGTGATAGTTTGAGGCTAAACGTTGCTCACATCAGAATTCTGCCTGCTGTTTTCAAATAAAAGTTGACAAATATGAAAATGAACCCTGTAGATTTCTGTACTCATTTCATATACACAGGCCTCTGCCTTAATTAATACTAATTACAGGTACCACAAACTAGAGGAAGAAGGACTGGACATCCCCAGATTGCTTTCAAGTATGCAAAATTGCTTAGGAAACATGCTTCTGAAGGAGCATTAGGAATTGCTTTTATGTAAAGTCCATCTGCTGTCCTCTGGCCACAGAGACCTTAAGTGACCTGTGCAACCTGATTTCCAACCATTTCTACCTTGAGCATTTCAGGGCCCCATCTGCGGAGCCATCACTCCACTGCTGTGTTGATCCTTCCCCTACACCTTCTCCAAACACTCCATCAAGCTTCTGGCATCCTTTCTGTTCTCATGGCACATCTCATTGAGCCTCTTTCTTTGGCATCAGCTGTTTTACTGCTGGGAACTCCCTCCAGCCTACTCACTATAGGATGCCACATGAACATTTACATGGAGCGCATTCGCTGATTACTATAGGTGGATCTAGCTATAGGAGGCAAACTTGTTCAACTTCGCATCTTCCTTCCCTGGTTTTCCAGTAAAGAGGAACAGGCTTTGAATTTTGAGAGTCTTTTTTTCCCTAGGTTTGGGGTCTGGAATGTGGCATCTACATCTGGGCATGGGGCCTACCCTTAAGTATAGTATGTACCCAGTGAAACGCCACTGGGGAAAACTAATTTTTCCTTTGCAATTGTCAACTGGACATAGTTCCTTCATTAGAGATGGGAGCTCGTGCCCACTTTCCCCTCTTAGCACTGGGACCCTATCTGCCTTGACCTTGTGAAGGTATTGTGTTTGGATCCCTACAAACCAGGCAGGCATGAAAGTCACCTATAATCCCATCCCACTGGAGGCATAGGCAGAGGCAGACAGTAGCTTCTGAATGTGTTGGCTAGCTAGATTAGTTGGAATAGGTGAAATCAGGTTCTTCAAGAGACCCTATCTCAATAAAAAAGGTGAACATCAATGGAATAAAGACTCCATGACAACGTTGGGGCTCCACAGGCATGTACAAACAGCTGTGTGTGTTCCTGAATTCACCACACATCCAAACTTGTGTTCATACATACACATATAATTCATATGAAAATTTTTCTAGGTTCAGTGAATGACAAGTTGGAAGAAAGAAGGAAAGGAAGGGGGAATTAAGGAAAGGATTGAAGGTAGATATGAAGGAAAGAGAAGAGAGATAAAAGGAAAGGAAAGAGAAGGTAAGAGGAAGAGAGATGGACAGAAAGCCAGAATTTTTAAAATTTCTTTGTATTTCCTCACCTATTCTCTCCCCAGTCTTCCATTGTTTAGTCTGCATTTCTGGTTTAATTTCTTAGATCTTATTAAAGTTTCAAACTTCTTACTCCTATTTTCATTAGCCCTGCTTTATCTCATGTCAGTGTGTGTGTGTGTGTGTGTGTGTGTGTGTGTCCTAACCCTTTATGAAAATAAGTCTCATAAATTAGGCTACAAACTTCCTGGGTCAGAAGTTGATAAGCCCTCAGTACTGAGAGGGACTGAGAAAAGTAAGTCCTATCTAAAGACACCTTTCTTATTGCAAGGCTCCCCTGGCCACCTGGTTGGTCCTTCTAAGAATTCCCTAACAGCTTCTTTGTGGCCAAGCCCTTGATAAGCACTCTGTGAATGATGAATCAATTAAGCATTCCTTGTGCCTAACAAGATTAAATACTGTTCTTATGACTTTATTGATTTATTAAATTAATTAGTTTTTTTTTTATTTATACCCTACCATGTTCCAAAACACACACACACAAAACAATTAGATCAAAATCAATTGTGATTTCTTAACCCCGTGGCATGGTATGAACAGTGAATTAAACTGCAGCTCCTGCATTTTTTTTTTCTAAGTTCTCAGGGGCAACTATATTGAAGCTTTCATCCTCAGATTCTCCTTGAGAACTTCCTGGAGTTTGATGACCCTCAACTGTGCTTCTAAAGCACCCATGCATGTCTTCCCCACAAAGTCAATCTAGATATCTCATCAGATTGATATAGCAACTTTTATGACTCCCTATTCTGTTCTGAAGAACTTGGTAGGTGGTCAGTATGATTCTAGCATTCTGAAATGGTCTCTCACACATAGGGCCTGGGGTCTGGTATCATGCCTGAGATCAACCCTCTGTGGCTTTATCAGAGATTTACAACCTATTGTAAAACGTGCCTATAGCAAAGCCTCTTCTGTACCTTGAATGGCAGAAATAGGGAATCCTAGCATTCGAGGCAAGTCTCTATCACATGGTCTGGTCAATATCCAGTCTTACCACCACCTATATTCCTTCCACTATTTACCTTCTCTCAGCCATCTCTTATTGTACCCCACTGGTGTTGAAAAAAATCTTTCTCTTCACAAATCTCTGCCAGCTGAATATGTCTTTGGAAGCACCCAGTCCTCTGTTAAGACTCAGCTCACAGATTAAGCAGTTTCCCAAAATCTACTTCATAGTCAACATCCCCATGCCATGCCAGTGAGCACCAACCATGAGTCAGAGAAATGGAGTCAGAAGTGCATTGTGTGAGCAGGGAATCTACTCACTCAGGGTATTTTAATAATTCAAAATACCACTATAAGAAGATATATTTATTCATTCCAGAAGCTGAAGATATGGTTCTTTCATCATTTTTCCAATCTTTTTTAAAAAAAGAATTCCATTATTTTGCTTTTTATTTCCTATAGTTAATTTTTTGCGTTAATACTGTCTTTGACATTGTATTAGCTATAATACTTTAATTTTTCACAAAATGTATGGAGAATTAAATACACAGCTTCTTACTGATAATGGAAATACTGATAATGGCAGGCTTTTTTGTTCAAACTCCTTGTGCATTATTAGAATGGAGAACATTATTTTACCCAGATTCCTCAGGGAGTTGAGAAGACACTATTCAAACAACATTTAAAAATACAATCTTTATTAACCATCATTTTTACTAGACAATAACCTGTTGCTCTCTTTTCATGAAAAAAATGGTATTATGAAGCAATATTACTCATAAAGAATGGAATTTGGAATGTACATTAGTACTAATGCAGTTGCATGATCATAATTTAACAATGGAGGAAACAAAGCCAGCCATAATGAGAGTCAGGATCCAGAGCAACTCCAAGATGTCAGGAGAAATAGTTTTTCTTTCCCTTCTTCCAAATAGATGTATATATGCACAGTGGGGCTACTCTTAACCGATGCCTACTTACAGGAATGACTGCAGTCATGTTTTTCTTGCCTGATTTATTCATTGTGCTGCTTGACATTCTCCATTCATCTCTGAAATGGATGTATCAACAACCCATATGAACACATAAGGCATTTAAAATTCTCAGTAGCCTTTAAAAATGTCAGTTCTTTGTACATTTACTTTTGATAAAATATACATAGATATGAGTCACTTGACTAATTTTGACTCATTAAAATTAATTCATGAGGGGCTAGAAAGGTAGATTAGCGGTTAAAAGCACTTGGCTACCCTTCCAGAGGACCTGGGTTCAATTCCCAACAGCTCACAACTGCATGTAATTCCAGTTCCAGTGGTCTGATACCCTCACGCAGACATATGTACAGTCACAACACCAATGCATAGAAAATGAAAATAAAATATTTAAGAAAACTTCAAAATGAATACATGGAGAGCTGAGTATCTGGTGTCCAACCTGAAAAAGAAGCTCATATTCCCTTCCCATGTTATGTCTGTCTTCCATCCTCCTTTCTCCTGTATTTTTCTCAGGATAACCAATATTCTGTCTCCAACTTACTCTGGATGTCCACCTCAAATTATGTACTCCCTTTTCTTACTCATTTTGGATTCACTGTGTAAAAATACAGTATAAAATACACATATACATGATATATACGGATATGCATTCATATGTAATCCTATTTATGATTACCTGATTGTGTTGAGTACATGCCTATTCATCAGTAAAAGATATGGTTAACTATGTTTTAACATCATTTTTGTTCATCTTTCTAACTTTGGATGTTAATGTGGCCACTTACTTTCTGTTATTCCATACACTTTAACATACCTATTTAACAACAATAATAACTCCATCATCCTTCCAGACATTTGAAGACTAAATACTTAACTTTCAACATTCCTTTTCACAATTCAATATTATTGGTCTGTAATCATCAAAAACACTTCTGTTTTTCTCCAATAATCAAAAATTACTTTGGAGGTGACTAGAGGGATGACTCAGTATTAGAGAACACTTCTTGCTCCAGTAGGGGACCTGAGTTCCCCTAGTTTGTGTCCCAACATAAATGGGCCATTCATAAACACTTGTAACGCTAGCTCCAGGGCAATACAGTGATGCTGGACTCAGTGGGCACCTGCCCTCACATGGGCATATTCATGTGTAAAGAAACACATTCACATCATAATGAAAAAAACCTTTTAATTAACTTTGAATTGTCTCTACTGATTTACACTTGCCCATGTTTTCCAGTCATTAGTCATTATTCTGTCTTGGATTTCTTATTTGGGAACACTTTCCTTTTGCTTAAATATGCTTTTTTTTTCTTTCTTTTTCTTTTTCTTCTTCTTCTTTTTTTTTTTTTTTTTTTTTTTTACATGAACTCTCAGGAGGGTATGTCCCACCTTGATCCTGTCATAAGGGATTTTACTGAAAATGTCTTTGCCCTGTGCCCTGTCCCTTAACAATAGTTCAACTTTTAATTTTCCTCATTACACTAACAGCATTGTTCTAATATCATGAGGTTTTATTTCGGCTCAAATCATTGCTTTGTGGACAACCTGTCTTTTAAGAAACCTGTTTTGAATTTTCTTGTGATGATCAAAGTATAGATGCCTTTTCATTTAGTGTCCTTGGAATTTCTTCCAGTCCTGAGTACTGGTTTTGTCAACCAGTGTTTTTCAATCTTTCTAATGCTGAGTCTCTTTCATACATTTCTCACGTTGTAATAACTCATAGCCGCAAAATTATTTTTGTGGCTGTTTTATAACTGACATTTTGCTATTGTTATGAGCCAAATTATAAATATCCGTGTTTTGCCATTGTCTTAAATGCTCACTGTGGGCTAGTGACACTGTCTAGATGACAGTGTGTTGTGAAGATGTAGCTGCTGGAGGAAATACATCATGGAACAGGCATTGAGTGCTTAGAGACTCACTTCCGGTTTTCTCTCAGCTTCCTGTGCGTGGATGTAGATGTGAGCTTTCAGCTTCCTGTTCTGGCATTAATAGCGGCCCACTCCCCTCTGCCCCCCCACCAAACACTCGTAATTTTGAGTTTCTCTTCTAGAACCCTGTCTAAAATAAATTATTTTTCATATGTTGTTTTTGGTCCTGGTATTCTATCAAAATATCGAAAATTTATTTCTACAATCCCACACTCTCTACAATCTCAGGGCAAAAGCAATGCTTTGCACATTCTAGGCCTATAAACAAGGATACCTGAATCTCCCTGATGATTAGGCTTAGATAAGAGGACAGAGTATGAGCAAAGTATGTGGTTGGAAAAAATGACTGTGCTGTTTGTAGACTCTATTGATACTCTGGGTATCAGCTTAGTGCGGTCCCAGGAGTTCTCATTGAAATTCAAAGCACATGATGTCTACTGGCAGTGTTGAGTGGCCTGAACACTCAGTCAATGCTTGGAAGAAGAAAGAAAAGAGGACTAGTGAAAAAGGCTGGAGATAGAAGCGTGTGAGTGAACACCTGGGAGTAGGTGTCAAGATTTCGTAACACATTTTCATCACAGAGAATATGCTTGAAAGAGATAAAAATGATTCCGTTGGTTGACCTTAGCAGCCGTTACCTCATGGATACCCCAGTCCTGACAGGAAAGGCTTGAATGGCAAACACAAGCAACAAATGGACTCCCCTTATGTGTCCACATTCAATAGGGCTGCTACAGCTGTAGCTATGGGTAAGTGTTCCGTTGATCAATAGTGTATTATTGATGAGTGTCTGATACTGATATATTTAATGAAGAGACAACATAACTAGTATGGTGACAATTAATTGTCCTCCCCTTCATCTCCAAGGACCTCTGGCCTAGATGTGCACCTCTGCTCACATACAAAATTTCCCTCCCCAATGCAAATAATTTTAAATTAATAAAAGACTCTCTGGTTGTATTGAAGGCTCTACACTGATTTTTTTTTTTTTTTTTGACCATGTGTCCCAATCACTCCTCCTCATTACTCTACTTCAGGTGTTTTCTTGGGGTCAGTTGGGATGACCCACTTTACAGCAAAGAGATCACAAGCAGGGAAAAAGGCAAGAAATAAAATCGCCCACAGATAAATACCATGGTGGAGACTTTAAACATTGTTTATGGTTTTGAGGTCATCTGAAGCCCAGGGAGCTGTCTTTTGTTCCACTAACCCACCACTTTTATGTTTCCAGAGAACAAGAAGACCACCAAACCATGCATGGGCCATTTTCCAGATTTATGTCTCTGTTAGCATAACAATCTTTTTTTATAGAATGCTTGACTGTAGACAGCTATCTCACCCAAAGGTAAACTCCTCCTGGCATGGCTCACGCTCACTGATGAAAGCTGACACATAAACAGCCAGACATTTTGTCCTAGCAACTGACAACTCTACTGGATGATTTTATTTCCAGAGTTCCCTGTGAGAAAGGCTATGGAATTTATTGACCTTTCCTACATGTTAGTTTAGTCCTCTGTTCAACACTGTGGCATGACTTTCTCTTTTCCAGACTCTAATCCCATGCATTTCAAAGCATTTTGCCCATTAAACTACATACTGAAGCCTACTTTCTAGAGAATCAACCTGTGAATTTTTAAGAAATGTAATCTATTCTAGTGTAAAAATGGCAATACAGAAACTCGAGAAACTTAATGCTTTGTTGGGAAAAAATATAGCAGCCACAAAAAAAGATATACTAAGGTTAAAATTCGCATTACATCTCTTCTCATATGTCCAAGAAGACAGTGGGAAAGGCATGTGGTTATGCAAAGAAGTAAATTATTCCTGAAAATAGACCTGTAAGAGCATTAGTTACTGTCCCGCGCTACCTTCCCGCCAGCAAGAAATGACGCGGCACACAAACAGGATCCTTCTACA
>NC_034602.1:42652157-42693376 GCF_900095145.1 Mus pahari
CCTCCCTCCCTTCTTTCCTTCCTTTTTTCCTTCCTTCCTTCCTTTCTCCTTTCCTTCCCTCATTCCCTCCCTCCTTCCTTCTTCCCTTCTCTCTCCCCCTCCATTCTTTTCTTCCTTCTATCTTCTATTATTATCATTTTATATCATCATTCTGATTATTAAGAAATCAGAATTATTATTATTATGATTTTTAAGCCTAGGGCTAGCCTCAAATTCACTATCTAAGCAGCCTTGAACTATCTTCCTACCTTAGTATCTCAAGTGTTGGAATTACAGGCATGAAATCAAAAGCCCAGAATACATGTTTTGTGCTTTTTTTTTTTAATTTTTTTTTTCAAAGATCAAAATAGAAGGGTGAATTTGGACTGTAATCTTCTGTAATCATGCCTAACGCCTAAAGTGAACAGATGTGCTCTTTTTCTCTGTTCTTTCCATACAGGAACAATGCATATATTCTTTTTTTTTTTTCCTTTTCTGAAATTCATGCTTGAGTCTGTGGACTGTGGGGCTCCCCTTTGAAGGTTATCTCTATAGGCTCCTTCATTATGAAGTCTCTGGGTTTAAACTTTACTGCCTGCACCTTTTAAAGCCTCCAAGTGGAAGCTGCAGAAACCCAGGGTCTATGTGAAACCTATCCATGTAATCTGGACTTGGCAGCATCTTAGTGTACAATTCTCCTTCTCTCACTTTATCTTTGGCCTCTGAATTACTTCCTTTTGTGCCAGCTCAGCAACACATTTTAGAAGATTGAACATATATGTTTTATCCAACACTTTAGTTCTTTCCATCAGGAATTTGCTCAGAATGATCTAATCTGTCATCCTATTGGGAAAAAAAAAAGTCACTTTAGTCACATATTAGAAATGCATGTATCCAGACACAGGTCTGTTGGTCAGATAGCATGCTCACCAAAGTTAAAGACATCTGTTACCTGTTCTATTGTGATAATTTTCAAAATTATGTCATGTGCAGAGATGGTATCCTAGTTAAATATTTAAGAATATTTTTGTTATGAAATAGCAATATCAAGTCTCACAAAGATGTTGAATAAAATATTCTGGTATATTCAACCCCTTGGGGTAAAGGACTACTTTAAACCTAGGTAAAATTAAGTGAAAGATTTGAAAAAAAATAAGAATCTAGGCGGATTTGACCTCAAATTCCTTTGCAGCCCTTTCACATTACTATTATACTTTAAATAAATTAAAATTGAAAGTAATGTATTTCATTTATAATTTACATAAGAAAGATGGAATGTACTCAACTCAGGAAATTTATTGAAAAGAAAGATATTTGATAAACTAAAGATCAACCAGTAAATATAACTTAATGATTTCAAAATTCTTTGGCAAATTTAAAAGAGTGTATTTTTGT
This sequence comes from Mus pahari, assembly GCF_900095145.1. NCBI lineage: Eukaryota > Metazoa > Chordata > Mammalia > Rodentia > Muridae > Mus > Mus pahari. The sequence continues at coordinate 42,653,532 of NC_034602.1, forward strand.
TTTCTGTTCTCTTTCTTTCTTTCTTTCTTTCTTTCTTCTTCTTCTTCTTCTTTCTTCTTTCTTCTTCTTCTTCTTCTTCTTCTTCTTCTTCTTCTTCTTCTTCTTCTTCTTCTCCTTCTCCTTCTCCTTCTCCTTCTCCTTCTCCTTCTCCTTCTNTCTTTTTTTGTCCTTTTTTGTCCCCTTCTCCTTTTATTTTTTCTCCTTTTTTCTCCTTTTCTCCTTTTTCTCCTTTTCTTCTTCTTCTTCTTCTTCTTCTCCTTCTCCTTCTCCTTCTCCTTCTCCTTCTCCTTCTTCTTCTTCTTCTTCTTCTTCTTCTTCTTCTTCTTCTTCTTCTTCTTCTTCTTCTTCTTCTTCTTCTTCTCCTCCTCCTCTCCCTCCTCCTCCTCCCCCTCCCTCCTCTTCCCCCTCCCCCATCCCCTCCAAAATTTGACTTATGAATGTGTCAGTCCTTAGGTTCAGGCAATAGCTCAGAAAGCTTCTCCCAGCAAAGGGACAGACAATAGAAGTGAGGAGCTAAAGAATTTCATTGTCTATAGCTTTCAGAACTTATCTAATTTAGATATTGTTTGACTTTTTGACAGCCTGTAATTGGCTGAAACTTACTACTGTGACTGGTTCATGTCTAGCTTGTAGTGCAGAAATAGAGTCAGCCTTGGACCAAATATAGTTTAATAGTACATATGTATCATGCTTATCATTTTCAACAAAACCAGCACTGAAAATAGAAAGAAATAGAGCTTCTAGTATTTTTAACTCCAAAAGCAAAATAACTGATATAATAAGCTTTAGTTCCTGATATAATAAGCTTTAGTTCCTGATACAATAAGCTTTAGTTCCTGATATAATAAGCTTTAGTTCCTGATATAATAAACTTTAGTTCATATATTTGTTTTGTTTCTACTTCTCCCTTCCAGAAGACAGCTTCCTCCTTCTAGAATCTTTTTTTTTTTTCATTCTGGCCTTTGATCAGTATTGTCCTGAGTTGAGTACTTTATTTAACACTGATAGTTTATGTCTTTAAGGTACATGTATCCTTCTTGATATTATGCTAGCCTAAGCCAGCTATATACAGTTTTAAATCATCAGTATTGTGGAATTGCTTTTAGAGCACCCAGAATAAACAATCTACTTTTCCTAATCTGCTGTGGGAGGAGTTTGAATAGTTTTTACTCTCCCTATCAAAGCAAATTTAATTAATCATCCCCTATCATCCAGCAGTACAACTGGATGTACTTGAATTTCCACCATGTGTGACCACTTCAGTGTTAGCTTCATCATGACAGTGCTGTGGGTTAATTGTCTGTGATTTTCAATATCTCTGCATATTGACTCCAAAGATCAGGGGTTTGCATTAGTTAAACTGAAGAGCTCATTCTCTTCTATGTTATAGTTCAAAACTTCACTGAGGCATCCATACCCACAGTATACTATAGTAACTATCTTCCAGAGTAACTTTTCCCATCTCATTACATATAGAAAGTTCATAGTCTTTGTTCCTGTACTTCTTGTAGGCAAGACAAATTTTGGGTTGATGGTTTTGTGGGTGGTTTGATGTAATGGCCACCCAATGACTGGCCCATCTTGAGATCCATCCCATGGGCAAGTAGAGCCAAGGTCAGGGCATCATCCACTGCCTGTTTGGTTATACTCATAGATGGTCAAATGCTGTTGGAGAAAGAACAAGCCTAGGACACTGTAATTTGTAAGCCTGACCAAAATGTCATATTCTTACTACTGAATCATTTTAATTTCATTTCTTAAAAGAAGAAAAAAGGCTTTACATGTGAAATTTATCATGGTCTTTTTTTTTTCTCTAGGCAGGGTTTCTCTGTATAGCCCTGGCTGTCCTGGAACTCACTCTGTAGACCAGACTGGCTTCAAACTCCCAAGAAATCCGCCTGCCTCTGCCTCCCGAGTGCTGGGATTAAAGGCTTGCACCACCACTGCCCAGTTCGGTCTTATTTTTTTCCATATTTTTATTAGATATTTTCTTCATTTCCATTTCAAATGCTATCCCCAAAGTCCCCTATNCCCCCCCTGCCCTGCTCCCCAACACACCCACTCCTGCTTCCTGGCCCTGGCATTGCCCCGTACTGGGGCACATGATCTTCTCAAGACCAAGGGCTTATTTTAAGATTAGAATTAATGACCTACATAAATGACCAAAAATGTTAAACTATTATTACACAGGCCTATCAATTGAATACCATGATGCCCTCAAAATTATGTCTGAAATGATTCATAATAATATGTAATTGTTTTCTTTTGCTTTGGTTGGTTTATATGGTGCAAAATCTGCAAGGAAGGCTCCAGTGTAGGGCATTTCCTAAGAATGGTGAGTAGAGCAGAGGCATAGACAGCAGGGCACTGACCCTAAAAGCCAACACAAGGACAAGTTTTGTTCCATCTGTGGATAGACATAAATGAGCACTACTAGGATCTTTCAAGAAATGTCTTTCTCAATTATTGAAGATGGAAGTGTTCATCTACTGGCACTGGCCTCTTACTGTTCATTATTGACATCATGGACATATCTCAAGTTTAGACATGGAATTACCAGGAGGAGGTTCTTAGTCTGTAGAATTAGTTACTTTCAGTTGTAAAGGAAGTCTGCACAAAGCACTCTGTAATGTGTACCTGCTTGAAGCCCACCAGGAGTCTTGGGAACTGGGAGTGGGGGGACAACCCCATCTAAGTCAGCTATGAGTTGGAACTGATACCAAGCATGCTCATTTCAGTGTTTGAATATTGTGAGAAGCAAATAATAGTTACAGTTTCATGCTCAATTGAATGTCGATCAGTTAATGCTTCAGGAGTCTATAGAATGATGACCTGTTCCAGGTCCTATAAAATCAAAACCTGTGATCTCCCTGTTCCTTTTGGGAGGACCATCTTTAGGGGAGAAGGAGGGATTTTTCAGCTCAGTTGATTTGACCGACAGTAAACCATTAATAGACAAAATAAACACTGCAATTAGGATTAGATTGGAGATGAAAAATGAACAACCTAACGATGCTTGGGTAAGAAATTAAAGTACAGGGAAATTTTACCAGTGGAGAGCTCTGGATAGGACAACCAATTTTATAGGTTTGTTGTTTGTACTGGCTAGCTTTGTGTCAACTTGACACAGCTGGAGTTATCACAGAGAAAGGAGCTTTAGTTGGGGAAGTGCCTCCATGAGATCCAGCTGTGGGGCATTTCCTCAATTAGTGATCAAGGGGGAGAGGCCCCTTGTGGGTGGTGCCATCTCTGTGCTGGTAGTCTTGGGTTCTATAAGAGAGCAGGCTGAGCAAGCCAAGGGAAGCAAGCCAGTAAAGAACATCCCTCCATGGCTTCTGCATCAGCTCCTGCTTTCTGACCTGCTTGAGTTCCAGTCCTGCATCCTTTGGTGATCAACAGCATTATGGAAATGTAAGCCGAATAAACCCTTTCCTTCCCAACTTGTTTCTTGGTCATGATGTTTGTGCAGGAATAGAAACCCTGACTAAGACATTGTTGTTCTTGGTATACTTGTTTTTTAATTTCTCAAGTTTTCTGTAATGGGCAAAAAATCCTGGTGAAATGATTATTGAAAATATTTGAAAGATAATAAAACTATTCCTTATATAGTTACTGGTTTATATACTAGTCTATACTTGGTCTTTTTTTCTGTGAATCATTCCTAGTAACTTTTCAGTGCCTTCCTGAAAGAAGATATAAAGGTTTTTGCCTTCCCCCACTTCGCTCTTTTTATGGAAGGAAATTCCCAGGAAACAAATTTCCAACAGTATGCCCTTAGCAAGAACTTGGTGAGCGTATGTTCCTGAAATGTAACTTATCCCATTTGCCACTTGCTAACAGGACTAGCCATCCATGAAGTTGACTCTTTGGGGAGTTTCCTGTATGAGCTTTTAAGTGATGAACTTCAAGGTAGAGTCCACTATTGCTATGTAGCATAGCTAGCTATTGTTTAAATTCATAATAAACTGTGCATAAACTTACATTTGCAGTTTCCAAGGTGCCTATTTAATAGTGAGATTGGCAACTCAACACTGTTTTCCTGTCCCTGTGACAAGGTGTCACCAGAAACACAAATCTGTAAGAAACTGCCGCTTACCATCTGCTTCACACTCAGGGTCTCTGAATGGCCCCAAAAGGTGGTGGCTGTTTGCAGTGCTCGGACTTTTGAATTACATTAAGTCCTAATCTGAATTTTCTTCTTTTTGGCTGACCTCTAAAGAATAGCAGAGGAGAAATCAAATGCCCAACAAAGGAACCTTGTGGGACAGTAGGTCCTCCCGTCCCTGATGCCAGTGTGACCAATTCAGCAATTGTGTCTTTCCTGGGGACAAAATGAACATCGTGTCAATGAAGCTAAAATCAGAGAGTGATGATCTGAGAATCAGCAAGAAAGAAGACACTGACCTTGGAGAGGTTTAAGAACTCCTTCCAAATAGCTATCCTGAACATAATTAAAGGCATTTTAACATTATAAGCCTTAAAGAATGCAAACCATCCCTGCTGCACACTGGGGAGCTAAAGATATTGCTTTTATAGCTGGGGAGCTTATGGTCAGGAGCGATATGAAATATTAGAAATGTGACAGTTTTATAATAATTTTATTCTTGCTCATTGTGATCATTTCATTTGGAGCTTTTTACCTTGGAATGTGTTGAATTGCATTAACCCTCCCTCTCTCCATCCTTGTCCTGTAATATTAGAGGCTGTGGCTATAAGTTGAAGAATTAGAGAGTGATATAGTCACAAGCAAACAGGTAATGGTGTGTATGATACTTATTGTTTCATGAATTAGACATTCACAGTGAATTTGTCTCCCAGTTAATAGAGCGTAGAGTGAAATATTGTCTCTCCTTTATTCTTATTTGTGTCTTTTATCCCATCCCCGTTGTTGGATGATTTTTATTTTGAAAAGGAAAGCATAATTCTTTCAGTTAAATATTTTGTGTGTACTGTTTTATCTTTGCCCACATTTTCTTAAATATAACACGTGTTCTCTGTACTGAACTACCAACCACCACTTACTGGAATTGAAGGTATAGGCCATCTGATTTACCTATTTCAATGGGGTTAACTTGTTTCCGATGAGTTACTATAAAGTCTCAGGGCTCAGGAACTATCTAGGACTAGATCATAATCCAGCAAGCACAAACAGGATAGCTAGCATGGAACTCTGGCTGGGGATAGCCAAAAGCCCTGAGCACTTTACACATGCTGACTCTGCTAAGCCTTAGAATGAAAATAAGTCTAATCTTCTTATTCTTGTCGTCCTCTTTTCATGGAAGAATCAAGCACATCACACTCTGCCTAGGTATTTTATTCAAGGTTACTTGTAGAAGGGTGTTTTTTATGTGACATATTCCCCCTTTGACTCATGCATTTGAATGTCTGATCTTCATCTTGGAGAACTGTTTTGAAGGTTGTGGAGATTTTACGTGGTAGAAGGTTGATAAAAGGAGGAGGAACCTGATAAAGTATGGGCCTTGATGTTTTTATAGCCAATACCACTTCCTGTTCTCTGATTTCTGACTGGATATAATGTGTCCATCTGATCCCACATCCCTTCTGCTATGCCTTCTCTGCTATGATGTGCTGTATGCCATTAGAATAGGAAGCTGCAATAATTCACTTCTCCCTTAAGTTACTTTGGTCTTATATTTTTATCACAGCAATGTATAAATTGATTAAGTAAAATGACTTTCTTGATTCTAGCACTCTACAAACTCTGATGAATATTGAAGTCTGATCTTGGCTAACATTTTTCCTTTCTTTTCTTTTTTTCCTTGGGGAACTTACATTTTGACTTTTAAAATCATAAGTAAATGACATGGTATTTCTTTAGACATGCAATTGATTAATAAAATGCTTGTTGGTCATGATTGAAAATGCTGGTTGGTCATGTTTGGGGGATTGTAGCACATCATTTGTTGATGACTGTGAGATTACCTCACTTTATACTGACCTTTGTATTGTCAACATTTGTATTTTTTTTTCAATAATGGAAAGATGGTGTTAATGCCTTTATCACCAAGCAAACATGTTACTATGTATTATTAAATCTCGAACCATTGATTGGTTGTAAGCTGACTATATTATGCTACCTGTGGTGGTTTGAATGAAAATGACCCCCATTGATTCCTAGGGAGTGGCACTATTGGGAGGTGTAGCCTTGATGGAGTAGGTGTGACCTTGTTAGAGGAAGTGTGTCTCTGGGGGTGGGCTTCAGAGTTTCAAAAGTTCAAGCCAGGCCCAGTGTCACTCTTTTTTTCCTCCTGCCTGTCAATTCAGATGTAGAACTCTTAAGTTATCTCTCTAGATCCTGTGTGCCACTGAGCTTCCCATCATAATGACCTAATCCGCTTAAGCTGTAAGCTAGTCCCAATGAACTATTTTCCTTTATAAACGTTGCTGTGGCCATGTATCTCTTCACAGCAATAGAAACCATAACTAAGACAAAAGTTAGTACCAGGCACAGTAGTGTTACTGTGATAGCTAAGACCATGCTTTTGCTTGGAGAAATGTGGCCTTTAGATTTGAAAAGCAGTTAAGCAATTTAAGTGGAGCTTGAAAGACCATACTAATAAGAGCGTGGAAGACAGTGGTGCTGAGGGTGATTTGAGCTGTGGAGGTCTAGCTCACTAGCCGTCAGCAGAGAATATTGATGTGTGGCCTAGCAATCATTCTTACGATATTTTGGCTCTGAATATGGTTGCTTTTGCCCTAGGTAGAATTTGTAAGCCATTTCGTTATTATCCTTTGCCAATGCAAATCCTGTGAATGTAGACAGAGTTGCTGTGAATTAATGAATACAGTAGCCATGCCATATTCAGAGGAAAGCATCTCACAGTACTCCTTCCATCCTCTGAATCTTACATTCTTTGTTCTGTCCTGTCCTGTGATTTTTTTTTTTCCCTGAGCCTTGGGGAATGGGTCTTAGTTAGAGTTGAGCACTCAGTCGTCACATAATATCAGGTCTTTGACCAGTTATAAACTTCGGCACTAACAGCTTTCCACTGTAAATAGAGAGAATCTGTATTTTTTTTTTTTTTACATACTCCTACGTCATTCCTTTTGACTTTTCAAGTCTGAAAGGAAATAATTCTGCATTCTCTTATTCTATTCTTAGTTTGCCCCTCTAGAAACAGAGGTAACCAGATTTTAGGTTCTTTCACAACTGGCTAAACGGGAGACATGACTACTCTTGTCCATGTTGTGTGAAGTAGAATCTACCAAGTGTTATTGGACAGTTCTTCTAATAACCTGCATCACTGAGAACACAGTAGCTTTAATCGAGTTTGTAACTTGACCTTTTGTATGAGGCTGAGGATATGTTAGCAGCAGATGTAAAACATTTTCTAGCCAGAGTTGGTGGCACATGCTTTTAGTGCCAATACACAGGAAGTAGTGACAAATGGATCTCTAAATTTGAGGCCAGCCCAGACTACATAGCTTCTGTTCAGTCAGGGTTGCGTAATGGAACCCTGATTTAAAATAAAATAACCAAACATTAGTTTCTAAAATTTGACAAAATTAAAGGCCATCTCATAGTTCAGAAAGAATGTATAACAGTTTATGTATATATAAAGGGCGTGACTTCTTTCAAAAATATTTTCATAAATTATAACTTGGAGATATTTGATATGCCCTAAAGTAGTTCTTGTGAATTGACCGAATTCTTGACTAAAGTTTCATTTCCCAAGGAGTACTTACTTCATTCAACAGGAAGATGCCACATCACATGTTGTAGTTCTCCACTGTGTTTGCTGTCACCATTTTTAGAATCATTTTTAAGCCATGGCTAAAAAAGCTATACCAACACTTTATGTAGTTCAGCCAAGATAAGAAGATACCTGCTTTCTATAATGTTGATTCTTGGGCATATTGAAAATTGATTCATAGTCCCTGCTATCACTCTGTTTTATTTTTATTTATACTAGAATGCAGCACTTTGGAATGCAACATGGAGACAGCAGGCATTTTCAGAGTGTGATTTATATTAAATTGATAAGATGTCAGGCTTGTCTTCAGCTCAGAATCTGACATATTATAGAACGGAGTTAAATAATAGTTAAAGCCGTTTGGTTTAAATAAATGCACCCTACTGCACTCTCTATGTAGTAAAAGGTGGTGATTTGACAAAATGTAGGTAATAATAAGTATATTTGGTAGAGAATTTTGGTACTAATATAGCCACAAGAAAATGATAGAAAATTAAGAAAGGCTCCTGAAATGGCCCATGCCTCACCATTGATCTTGGGGTTGTTAACCTGCTGTCTTCTGCATGATAAAGTTCACTTTTAAACAGCTTGCCTTCTTGCTTTCTTGCTTGCTTGCCTTCTCTTGATATTGGAGCCTCAACATAGTTTCCAATACGAGCTACTAGGAACTTACTCATTATCTGGTTGAGGGTGCTTCTAAAGGACCAGACAAACCAAGAACATACCCTTTCCTAGTTTCTCTGTATTTTGTTTTCCATGTCTGACATGACACAATTCCTGGAGTTATAGCATCTTTCTTCAAACATGTATTCAGGACCCTTGATGTTGCTGAGTGTCTGTATGAATCTTAACTGCATTCACACCATTTTTATTTGAAACATATAAAGCTTTATATGAGTTTCCTATTCTTCAGTTATTCTGTTTCTTGAAACCAAAATCATCCTTTTTTTTATCTGTCATAGCTTTATAACCCAGAAACTTTCCTTTCAGACTGTAGCTTTATTAGGGCAGGGATCAAGTATTCATATCAAATTACAGTATCTCCAATATGATAGAAGTTTATTTCTGCCTTACGTTCAGTCTAGTTGCTGTGATGGCTGCTGATAGAATATGTCTTGTCATGTAAGCAGAGTCCCTCCAGTACACTCATCTGTCATAGGATGCTGTGGTGGTTTGACTCAGAATGCTTCCCTGCCCCCATAGGCTCGCCTATTTGAAGGTCTAGTTCCTAGTTGTTGAAATGTTTGAGTAGGATTAAGTCTGCTCTTGTGGGAGGAAGTGGGTCACCAGTGTTAAGATTTGAGGTTACACAAGCCCATGTCAGGTGCAGGGTTTCTTGTCTTTTCACCTACAGGTCAGTATGTCCTCTCAGTTACGGTACAAGTGCATGCCCACGTGGCACCATACTTCCTGCCAGGATGAAAACAGAATAAGCCTCTGAAGTATACACAAGCCCCCATTTAAATGCTTTCCTTCATAAGAGTTGCCTTGGTCATAATGACTCAAGCAAAATAGTGCTGTCTTTACCTCTAAAGTTCAAGATGGCTCCCCACCACATTTGGGTCCCAAATAACAGAAAGGAACAAAGACAATAAGAAGGCATATTCCTTTAAAAGGCACAGCATAGAAGTCATAAATATTTTTGGCTCAACATTATAATTGTTCAGATATAAGAACCTGACAACAGAATCTAGAATGGCCAATCACTGATTCTTATTCTGTATTATGCACATTATTAAGAGGACGATAGGTATACACAGACTTATGAGAGTGTGGTAGTTTGAATATGCTTAGCCCATGGGAAGTAGCACTATTAGGAGATGTGGCCTTATTGGAAGAAGTGTGTCACTGTGGGGGCAGGCTTTGAGAGCCTCCTCCTGGGTACAGGTAGAAGATAGAGTCTTCTCTTGGCTGCCTTTTCATCAAAACATAGAGCTGATGGCTACTCTAGGATCATGTCTGTCTGGATGCTGCCATTCTTTCTGCCATGACCATAATGGATTTAACCTCTAAAACTGTAAGCCAACCTGAATTAAATGTTGTTCTTTATAAGAGTTGCCTTGTTAATGGTGTCTCTTCACAGAAATGGAAACCCTAAGACATAGATAAAAATTAAGGTCTTGTTTTATACAGGTGGTCTTTCAATTATCTCATCCACTTTTTATAATAGCAATACCATGTAAATACAAGATCATCCCCACTTTGTAGATATAAATATCAAAGCCATAGAGTTTATCTACATTGTCCAAGACCAAATATTACATTAAAACCAGAGTTCATTTGTTGATGCTTTATTTTCTATGATCTGTGTGACTCAGGATTGTCCACCTGAGCCCCAGATGTTCCATCCTGACATTACATCCAAGGTCACATTTAATCTCTCTTCAGAGTTTGCTGGTGAATCCAGAGGGCATGTTTTCTTCTTTGCTCACCTCTTGGTCACATTTTCTGTTTCTGTTTATGCTTCCACCAGTGCCTTTAGAGTCTCAGCTCAAAGATGATTTACTCATTCATCTCTGTCCTCATTACTTCTAGTGCCAGTTATTCATCTATTGTGTTCCCTTTGATTTTTATTAGTCTGTATTTCTGGGGCTCTGTAGTCACTTTTCTGCATTGTTCATCTTCCCAAAAACATACCAAGGGTAGGCACTGTGAGCACCACTGAAGGTACACTCTCCTGTTTCAAACTCACCTCCTGTCAGTCTCAACCACGGGATGATTGTTTACTCTAGCAGATGAATCCATGTTTTCCAACATTCATACAAGCAGCCTCATCAAGTACCGTTGACACAGCAGTCCCAACTATTCAAGACCTGGTTCTTCATCTCTTGGATCCTGAATTTAACCTCACTGGTCTTTCTGTTTTGTTTAATGTTAACAACTTACCCTCTTGGATTTCAAGGCTTAGGGGGCAGCATATACCCCATCTCTTGGATTTCCCAGGCTGAGGGGTGCATTTTCTCTCTTTGTAAGAATTCATAGTGCCTCATTTACACTCCTCCCTCCTTAATCTCAACTTTTCCAGAGGACAGCAGAAGACATAAATGACTATATAGTCAGCATTGCTTTCATTTGTTTCCTGGTCAAGACATTCACTTATCTTTGTTTTTCAGGTGGAGTAATCAAGAAAATTCACAGACATTTCAGTGAGGGCAACATGCTAACTCTGTATCTTTGACTGCTCCATGGGGGGGGGGGAGCACAGTCTAGAGAGTATAATGGGGATCTGCTCAATGGTTGCATCCATTCCTTATTTCGGGAAATGAACTTAGTTATTGGTTAACCGAGTTGTTATCACATTCATGCCCTGGTAATCTTAGAAGCTCTCCAAATGGAAAAGTTTCTTTATTCTCAAGGTTTCACTCTGAGACACTTATCAAACAACCCCCAACCCCCAGTGGAATGGGATACTGAAGTTAGGTACAAGTGATTTGAACAAACTTTAAAATTTGACTATAGCAAGATTAAGAAAACTAGATTCTTGTACTGCTGTCTCTGGAGGGCCCCATCCCCACTCTACCCCAGACAGGAGAGGGCAGAGTGACCCTTGAGGCTAAGGTTCTTCTCTCTGATCATTTTTATTAGAAAGTCTAACCCTTTATTTGCCTGACCAGCCAGGCTGGCACTTTCTATAGGCATAAAATTCACTTCAGAGAAGGAAATAGAAGTAAGATCAAAGTCTTATAAAATTTCCTTTCTCCAGGGGAGAGAAATCCTCTTCTATCAGGCTGCTCCTCAGAAGTATTCCAAACTATGCTCCCCTTGTAGCCTGTTGGCTAGAAACAGAGGCAGGGACTTGGTGTTTCCTCTTGTAGTCACTAATGATCTTGGGGATGACTTAGCAGCCACATGCAGGGGTAACTATGAACCATAGGGGCTCCTACCAAAGGTATGTAGCAACACATGAAGCTCCTCACAGGTAACATTGAATAAGACCTTATATGAATTTGGTTTGACGTCATTATTTCGATGCAGCAAGCAAAGGACCATGTCTGAGCATCTCTACAGACAACATTCCCTTAAATGTGACTGGCACTGTGAGTACTGCCATAATTGACTGATAACATGCATCTCCAAGCCTACTACTTGAGTCATGCTATTTTTATATTATATGTTATGTTTTTAAAATGGTAGACTTGCAATGAGAGATATTGGTTGATATGATAAGTTGCTTTGAGATTGAGGGACATTTAATATTTTGAGTAACTACATCTGGTTGGAGTGATTTGGTTCTTAAAAGATATGCTGTACATGTTTAAAATAGGATGTCTGGTCTGCCACAGCATAATTGACTGTGAAATAAGCCCCTTCGAAAGGACAATTACTCCTAGGACCTCAAGTACAAGTAAAGTCTCCAGTGGAACTCAGAGGGAGAGTCATGCTTGGTTTTAGTCAGGAATGAAAATGACCCCTCTTCTCTTACTTAGGAAGGACCAGTGCCTTCAGTATAAAATCACCAGCCAGCCTGAGAGGACAGCCATAGCTCATGTGATCAGCCAGAAATATCTCAAAGAACACTTGGACATTGAATTGAATGAATAATTACTCCATCCCTCTATCTGTCCATTCATTTGTTCATCTCTTCATTTGATCATCCATCCTGGCATTAAGTATCTTAAAAAATAGCACCGATAACCTACTCTGTGCCAGACAAATACAGAGGTACTAGAAATGCACATAAAGTATATTCTTTAGGCATGTGATCATGTAGGAGAGGAGAGGAGAAGAGAGGAGTAAGGAGAGAAGAAGAGAGAGGAGGGAAAGTGAAGTGAGAGGAGGAGAGCTTTTATTAAAAGTAGGATAGACTAGACTAGACGAGATGAGATGAGACAAGACGAGACGAGACGAGACTAGACTAGGGTCCATACTATGGACGATACTATAGTCCAGAATTTATACCTCCAAGGACTCTTTACTCCTTTCAGAAAGGATAAAACTGAGGCATGGGTCAGTAAGGCAGTAAAGAAGGTTCATGTGGAATACATGTGCCTTTGCCACCTCATAGGCTGGAGATAAGTTTAGCAAAGATGCAACCAAGAACTGACCCTGACTTGATTTCCGCACATTTCCAGATATCAAGACCAATCTCAAGTCCAATCTCAATTGGACCATATATTTTTATTTTTAATGGAGAAACTACTCTTCATTTCTTTTCCTAAACCAGTCAAGGATCCTGAAAACCACCTTTTGAGAGACAGGAGCATACTTAAATCACATCTAATTAGACATATATTTACAATGACAGTTGGTCAATATCCAAACTTGAGACACCTTATTGAAGAACCCCCCCACTAAAAATGTAAGCTATTCCTTGACCTAAGATTGCAGCTGATGCTTAAAACACATTAATTCAGGAAATCCCATGAATTGCTCTATGATTCAGCCTAACACAGTATAAGATGACAGCCATAGGCTGGCCGGCTGAGCCTAGAAACCTTGTTTCTTTAGCAGTGTTTTATTACTCTCCATTTGTAAGTACTCTTATCAGTCATATGACAGTTTTCTTAAGATACACGGGTATTCAAACAACTACACCACACTACCCTCTTCCCCAGACTCACTCCATACAAACATGATAGTAAAGATACAATGTTTTTCTTACCGATAAAATCTTTGATTTATACTTTGCTCACCATATGAGTTAAATATTGTTTTTTGAAAATTTATTTTTGTTTTCCTGACTAATGATTTTAATTTTTCCTACACATTACCACTGAGTAAACCATCACTTTCCTCACCTACTTTAATATTGCAATAGCTTTTCTGGATATTGTGGCTTGAATGAATCATACTGCCACTCTTCTGCCTCTCAAGCTGAAGAGGTTAAAAATTTGAAAACTGTATAAAATCTTCACTTCCCAGAATCCTTTATAGATGAGGCTCTTGGTTTGAAGTGTTACATTCCTGTGGAATGGAAGCTGGGGTCTCTGGCCTTCTTGAGGAAGGCATGTGTGAGTATGTGTTTGCGTAGCCATGTTCACCATTTTCCTACTTCTGCAATGACTTTTTTTTTTGAGAGAGTGTTTCTCTGTACAGCTCTGGCTGTCTTAGAACTCACTTTGTAGACCAGGCTGGCCTCAAACTCAGAAATCTGCCTGCCTCTGCCTCCCAAGTTCTGAGATTAAAGGCATGCACCAGAACTGCCCTGCAATGCCTTCTTGATTTTGGCAGAACTCCCAGACTCCTAGATACCATTGTTTGGCTGGTAGTTTGGCTTGAGTTTATTCCAAACTTGGTTATGGAGGAGCAATCTAGGATGGTTTCATTGACCAGTAATAGGAAGGCAGTAAGCTTTCACTTCAATACCATACATTTTTTTTCTAATCAAAATACCTAGATACTTTCTGGATTGAACTCTGACTCATACTGAAATCTTAAAGACAATCTGAGTTCTTGCTCAGTTCCAGCTCATTAAAACTGATCTTAATAACATCAAACCTAACACTTTCAAATTTTGGCTCAATGAGGCCCTATCTCGGTGCTTTCAGTCACTGTCTTGTTCTCTCTGTTTGAAATGTCCTTTGGTTCTTCCTTCAAGCCATTTGCTTTGTTCAATCAAAATTTTAGAGGAAATTGAGACATTTGTAACTTAAGTGCATTCTTTCCTTGTGCATTAATTATGTAATAACCTGAGATACTGGCACAAAAGGCAGCTCCTTGCTTTGGAGGGACACTGTCAACCTAGGGTGGCAGATGAGTGAGTGAAGACACAAACTCTTGAGAGGCAACACATTGTCCCTCAACACACTGATCCTTCCCTCAAAGGTTGGCACAGTGTTGGTGTTAATCAATGCCTGCTAATGTTGTTTGATGTGACATGTGTGGGTGAAATTATGAATAGAGAAATTCACAGGGCAGCACTTGATGACATGAAAGAGGCAATGTCATGTCCACTTTATGGATTCAAAGTCCACGTTGCGTTTCACTCACTCTAAAATAATGGTTTGTTACCACTTTGATCCCTTCTGAAAGCCTCTGTGATTTCTATGGAAGGCAGATATGCTGATTCCTCCTTTCTTCATACAATTCAACACTGCTTGCCTTAATATTCCTCAGAAGACATCCTCCAACCAGCTTCATCTGAAAATTTAAAAACTGTAAAACCTGTACTTGATTACCTGTAGTATTAACTGCACCTCCATATCTAAAGGAAAAATATGAATAAACTAGCATTTTTATGTAGCATTTGTGTTTGGTGAAATTAAGTGCATACTTACAAAAGGCTTAATTGAATTTGTATTAAAGCAAACAAGCAAGCAAAAAGACAACCAACAAGGAAGAAATTTTATTTCCCCAGTTTGTCTGTCTCAAAGTATGGTACATGTTAGAGCCAGCCACTGTCAAGTACATGTACAATTTGCAGTGAGTTATAGGCTCTCTTTATGATTTCCACCTAGGCAAAATTAAGGAGCTGTATCATTCAGAACATAGTTTTCTTGAATCATTTTCTTTATTAATTATTGTATAGCATAATACTTGCCAGACAGTGGAATTCCAAGCCAGTATCCACTGTATTTCATAGGAGCTCTCCACCTGTTCCTTTCCCTCCTAATTGGATCAGGTCAGCTCTTTCTTTTCTGATAAGGTTGGCTTGCTCTCAGTTCTCTCATCTCCTCACTTTCTTTCAACTTGATACAACTCCTGGGGATGGCATATATCTCTAACTCAAGTCTTAATTTTAACATCAAACTTAGTTTATTTCCCCATGGTTCTGTCTAAACTCTAGGCATTTAGATTTTCCCTTCCTGCGCAGACTCCTTCTAGAACT
This sequence comes from Mus pahari, assembly GCF_900095145.1. Classification (NCBI taxonomy): domain Eukaryota; kingdom Metazoa; phylum Chordata; class Mammalia; order Rodentia; family Muridae; genus Mus; species Mus pahari. The sequence goes on from NC_034602.1 coordinate 42,669,015, forward strand.
GAAAGCTGGCCATTGCTTTTCTATTTAGAAATACAAAAAGAGAATCCAAATGGGGATAGTGTATGTTCAGAAGGTACACATTGAAGTCCACATCCCTACTATCTGATCCCCTTAATGAGAAATAGTATCTTGGCAGGAAAGTAATCAAATTAAAAATGGGCTATACTCAATGTTCTTGGTTCCTAATCTAATACGACTGACTTCTTTATAAGAAGAGAGAAGCAAGAAGGGGTATCATAGAGGTACAGAGGATAGCATTGGGTCATGGAGGCCAAGAGTGGAGTCCTGCTCCAAATGGCCAAGCAGGCTGGGGGACAAAGAGAAGCTTCTGGTGTGACACCCTTAGGTTTGGACAGGAGTTTGGCTCTGTTCTCACCTTGTCTTTGGATTTCTATCTTGAAGAATGGAAAAAGAGGAAACTTCTCCTCTCTTGAGCACTGGATTTATATAATTTGCACCTGCTATCCTAAACATGCAATGTAGAGTCTTAAACAAGATATGGCCTATGTATGGCCATTGAAGTAGGCCTGTTTATTTCACAGGTGAGGGAGCTGAGGCTAGACTCTAAGGGACTTGATCAAAGAAACTCAGCTATGAGGGAAAAAGCTCATTTTTGGTTCTTTTGACTAAGAGCCACACATTATGTATTCAATTCTGTATGCCTGGCTTCTGGACAAGAATTCTATGGGATATAATTCGTTTTAATCCGTGTGGCTGTTTATATGTAATCTATTGCACATTTAAATTCAGGACTGAATTCAGGTACCTCAACTTAGATCAGCTTAGGCAAATAAGTGTCTGGCTGGCTGCTGGACTCAGGTGGAGGGATTCATTCTTCTTCTCATCCTATCTGCACCAGTATCTCTAGAGTTCAGATCACCATCTTCGCTCATCAGAGTCATTCCACCAACCTCCTGTTGAAGAGTCCCTGCCCTCGCTCATGCCTTTCTCTTCTCAGATTGGCCAGACTACCCAAACTTTGCCTCATACAGCAGTATCTTTATCCAGAGCATCAACAGAACACAAAGACTGTTCTCCAGGGACTGCAATGTCTTCCAGGCCCTCTGACCTCATTTCTTGTCTCTCCTACCCTGTTCATTATCCTACAACTTCACATTTTTGTTTCCCCAACCTCCCTGCTTCAACCCATCAAGAATAGTTCCACATCTTGCTTTTGTGCCAGCTCTTTCATATACTTCAAGTCTTTCATATATTTAAGCATTCAGGTAGCATCCCTGATAATTTCTCTTCAGGATGGCTTGAAGTCTAAGCATCCCTGGATTTTCTCTACTGAGGTTTTAGGTTTTACTTTCACCATAGATGTTATTAATATTTCTAAATCAAGTCCTTTTTATAGTTCGCTCCTCTTATAAGTCTTGGAGATTCAATGGAAAAAAAGCATTGTGTGTATTTTTTTTCCCGTGTTGAATTTCCAACACACAATTTAGTGTTTGGTATAGAATTAATGCTAAGTAAGAATTAGCTGAGTGAACACCAACTTAGGAGTAATGTTCAAGCTTTCCAGATATTGCTGTGCATCAGGTACTTGTCTAAGGTGATCATCATTGACACTATTCACAGCATCCCAATGAATTAGAAACAATTTTAACCCTCATGGCAGAGATGAGACACTGAGGAAAAAAATTACAAAGATTACAAAGATGGGCTTTGTCAGAGGTAGGATTCAAACCTAGGGGTGCAGATGACACCCCTGACAAGATGGCTTGTCCTCTGTTCATAGATTGCACACAAAATCAAGGAACCTCTTTTCGTTGTAGCATACAGTGACAATGTCAGAAAGCAAGTGTGCAATGTGAAGGCAATGGTCCTTTCTGTTTTATGAGAGTTGACCAGCTCACTTCTCAGATCAATCCATGGCTTCATACATAGTGTCAGGTAAGTGGCCCCATGCTTTGCAGTCTCACTGGATTCAAGGGTTTTCTTCTGGCAACATTTACTTTAGTGCTTTATGGATTGGGGGACATAATCCATACAAGTCAATGAGTCCCAGGATAGCAGAGAATTCGTAGAAACAAAGGGGTCATGACAGCATTGTTGAACACTTCTCCTCCTCCTCGTATGCCTCTGGTTAATTTCTACTCCTGTATTAGCAGAGCTGGCTGGGACACAGGCCCCATTTAGCAAAAACGATGAAACACAAACGTTTATTGAAACTGTGTTTCGAATCAACAGGGTTTTCCTCAGATTGAGTTGCCGCCAATTATCCTCCATGCAATTATGGTGATCCCAGAAGCGAGCAGATGGGGAAGAGTTTTGTTTTCAAATGGAGGAGAAACCAATATGTAGGAAGAAAAGGCAGCTTGTTCATTTGAACAGACTCCAGGTGGCTGGTTGCCAACAGGCAGAGGGCTGGGGAGGCAGGCCTGGCCCTGGATCAGTCTGACTGCCCACAGACCAGAGCAGCCACTGAGACAAGGCTAGGCTCTGCCCATCTCCTCTGCCCTCAGCCAGACTGTCTGTGGGAGTGGAGGCAGAATGAGTAACAGCCCCAGAGGCCCTTGTAGGTCAGGGTTCTGACCGAGATGCCACTGTAGCCAGAGCATTTTGTTATTATTTAAGAGCAACATATTGGTATGTTTTATAAGAGAAGAAAACTCAAGAAGACATAAAATCCTAAACCATATGGCCAACCTCCTTGTATGGCCTTGATCATTTTGTAATTTTTCAAAACCTAAAAGATAATTTAGTTTCTTAACAATTATATTGTACCAAACTTCTTTTTAGACTCTACTTTTAACTCTTCACAAGGAAACTGAGAACAGTGTTGTGGTTGGCATAATTATTCTACCTTGGGCTTTTAGTCATAATTAAATTATGTATCTAGGGTTCAATTAAACATATTAAATAGATATCATGTTTGGTAGCAAACACTTCTAATCTTACAATTTTGAAGGTAGAAATAAGATCATGAATTCAAGTCCATCATGTGCTTGTCTAATGGTTGGGGATATATTACATTGATGGAGTGCTTGTCTAGTTGATACAGGTCCTTTACCTGCAGTAAAAAGAAAAGCAGCCAATCATGCCATTCTAAGAATTTCAGTCTTTAGAAGGGACTTGTTTGCAACATTATGGGACTCAAACAAATCCAAAGCACAGAAAATGTAAGAAAGATACTTTTACTCAGTAAATTAATGTGGTGAGAAAGGTATAATTAAATGAGGAAATTTTCTATGCAAAAATTAGCCTATCATAAGTAATGATTTGGCAGCATCATTCATAAAAGTTAGCCATTTTTATTAGAAAAAAATAGATTAAAATAGTTATGTAAGTTCAGTGTCAATCCCTATTTGCATATATATATGCACATAACGTCAGTAGGATTACATCAGATTTCTGATATTTTAGTTCATTTCTCCTGATTAAGGCAATACTCTCAGATTCTTCAATGAAATTTACTTATAGATCTTGAAGCATACTTTTGTGGTTAGAGGGGGAAGTGTCCAGATAGATTGTAAACTTCTCAAGAAGCTGATTGACTCTATGTTCACCAAAACAAGATTTTTCAGAGCATAGCTGCTGATGCCATATGTGGTTCCAATGATGTGCTTCTTACAATACAGACATGCCAGGCTACGTAAACCAAATCTGGCCATACAACAAGATGTATATTATATGTTCTGACTGTGAGGGGAAGAAATCCCGGGAAGCCATTCACAGGCAGGAAAGCACTTTGGAAATGCTACAAAAGGACAATGATATTGCTTTTGGTTTAATAGGTGATCTGTCCCATGATATAAAGCTTCAGGGCCACGTTTGTCTTGGTTAATAATGTCAGGGGAACGAGGAGGCTTAGCTGTAATAACAGTAATAACTGTGTCATGTAACTGCAGAGGCAGGATTTCCATCTGCAGCCTCATCGTATATGACCTTTGTTAAGCTTCTACCTGTTGATTTTTTTCCAAAGCAAAATTGGTTTGTCTGTTCTGTCTAGGCAGTGGAAGTTCAAATAGTTCATTTTCCCCACCATGGGTTGAATCAAGGTATTGTTGGGTAGTAATTTAGTGTCCCAGATGTCCTTTTGAATTAAATTAGAATTTCAGAAAAAGGAAGTTGGACATTAGCAAAAATTGTTCCTGTGACACTGAATTAGAAACTTAAAAGCTACACAAAAATTTCTTGTCATTTATTCCTTCCCATCATTTAAAACAATTCATAAAACTCAAAATCACACCCAATTTTCCATATAGGATGCTCTTTTTGACATCCCTTGATAGAGTTATCCATGGCATACTCTTCAAATATACTTGCCTGTTAGATCTGCCAAATGATTTTCAGTGAGTCCACGGCCACATGTTGTCTGTACTGCTGGCTTATGAGTTCTTTGTAGAAACAAGTGTTCCTTATTTTTGGATCACAATCTACAGAGGCTAGTTAATGCCTCCGTGTTTACTACAAGTGCAAGCAAATGTTCTACCCGACATACTTTATATTTCTATTGCAATTCCCCACTTGTCTTCATGTAGTGCCATAGTAGGCTGGGCTAGGAGAAGATAGAATAGAGGAAGATAGAAGAACAGATTGACATAGTTAGAGGGTGATTATATTGCTGAGGGTTTTGTAGCCCATTAGAGATGCAGGGATGGTCAAAGCTCTTGTTTTCTAATTGGTATTCTGTAGTTTGGACCAAGAAGGTGAAGCTGGATGGTCATACATCTTTGTCATCATTCCTTATCTACTTTACACTGTTAATTTTTCTATCCCATTTTTTCCCCATTACCTTTATGTGTTTTACTTCCCTCTCTTTCATGACTATTTTCTTTTATCCCCTTTCTCCTTGTTTTCTTCCAGTTTATAGTTTTATTCCTGGTGGTTTCCCATATTTTCAATCATTATTTAGATTTAGCTATATTGTGCTATTCTCTGAAAGTCCTTAACGGCAATTTGCAATTATCTCTCAGAATTTGTGAGAAAAACTATGCATCAAACTCAAAGGTATCCTAGGTGATCATATCAGACCATGTTGTGATGCTTGGTGTACTTAGTAATTATGTTTTTGGTCCTGTCTTTAGTGGTTTTCTTCTACAGTGAACTCACCCTGTCTTTCAAGTCTCATCATAATCACAAATTTACACCAGAATCTCTCTGAAGAATTCTGTCTTCTGAAAACACATTGCCTCCTGTCCATATCACCCACTAATCAAATCCTGCTCAAAGAATCACCTGTATCATAATAGGCAATTTTTGACTGGGTTTTCTCTGCTACATGTACAGAATACACATTATAATGCCCATGATTTGTAATACTGCATAGAGACTTCTCTGGGCTCTCTGACTTCAAAAATATGAAGGTATTGGTATAATTTCCAATGATATGCACATTTATGTAGTGTTCCCCAATGGGTTTTCTGTGCATGTATGTCTCATTTTTCCTACATTTATGTTGCATTTTACCACATTTATGTCTCCTTCTGGTAAAAGGTAAACAGTAAAGTTCTACATTCTCACTTTATATAAGAACACAATGATAATCAGAGAACTAAAATAGTTCTCGCTATTATGTACCATAAGGGTATTGATAGTGATAGTACTGATGTTGATGACTTCAGTGATGGTGGTAGTGGTTATGGTGGCAGCAATGGCATCAGCAATGGTGGCAACAATGATGATGGTGCTGTTGTTGTTTTTATTGTTGTTGGGGATGATGATGATGATGGTTGTCATAGCGTCAGGGTCAATGATGATCTGTCATTTTTGCAGGGAGAATCTTCTAGTATCAAATGTGTTTGTGATTTTTTCTTCCAATCAGTGAACTTCTTGTGGCCAAGACCTGGACAAGCTCTTCTCTTTCTTAAGTTTGTCATCAGCTCCTGAGTTGGTTCAAGTCCCTCATTACTATTCTGATATGACAGTGAGCGCTCCAGGAGAGGGATCTGCCAAAATCTCCAGCCAAAATATGACAATGACAATCCAATTCTTATGCTGATTTTAACCACAAAACAGCTACAACATTATGGACCACTGCACAGAGAGAAAGAAGACAGTCAGTGAAAGATGGCAAACAGCAGAGCCACAGCAGGGGATGGCAACAGTGTGAAGGATCTGAATGTGGTGCCTTCAATCATCTCTCTGAGACATAATGTTGATGGAGTTTCCATGTCACCAGAAAAAAATCCATCCTCTTCTAATATCAGACACTTAAACCTTTGCTCCAAAGTAGGTCAAATCTACTCAAGCAGAGCCACAGTTAATGTGTAAATTTCTCCCTAGGGTATCCTTCATTTTGGAATGAATGACTTATCATCGGGGAAAAATTTCAGTCATTCTTGAGTGGGCAGGCTTGAGAAGTTTGGAAGGGGAGGGGTGGGCACGAACTGTCTAAGTGTTATTACAAGGAAATGTAATGCATAATGATTGGGTACATTCCCCTTTGTTCATTTTGAGTTGCATTTACTCTTTGTTATCCAACTTGGTCTGTGCAAAGTAGTACTTGGGTTTCATTCATCCTTTGTTCTCAGCCATTCACCTTTACATGAAGAAACTCAACACTCTTTTTTTACTTGTCACTGATTAATATTATTTGAATATTCTTAGATTACAGAGGGAAAATTGAAAATTCTTTCTTTCTCCTGCTTTCTTCCTTCCTTCTATTCTGTGCATCTATCATTGATTCTGTGTCCATCTGTCATCTTATGTAATAACTGTTGTGATAATGCTGTATATGTACCACTGGAAGCTGAGAAGTTAGGTCACTATCTACTTCCTTTTGCATGTTTTAGACTAGGAAGGAATTAATTACAGTTTAACTCTAAAATGCCCCGACAGATGCATAATTTAAATACTTTGTCATCCATTTTTCTTAATGGAAAAATTATTTGAGAATTTTAAACATGAATATAGTATATCTTGACTGAATCTACCTCTGTTTTTTCTCACTCTCTTCATCTCTTCCTCTACTCTACTGACCACTCTCCTCTCTCCCACTTAATGTGTTCTTTTTTAAAAACCACTGAACCTAGTTAGCACTTCCAGTGTGCACATGGATGTAGGGTCACCCACTGGAACAGGCCAGACCTAACAAAGGTAACATCTTGCCACAGACGAACCTCACTTGGGTCCTCGATCCATGGGCGAAACTCAGGTTCCAGTTATAGGTGGGCAAAGAGTTGGCGAGAAATGACAAGCAAATACAAACACAAGGGAGTGTGGTATCTGAATGTATTTTTTGTCAAAGTGAGCATCAGTCTTTTATATTACAGGAAACAAAGAAATTAAATGATTCATTAAGGTCATTCAAGGTACATTGAAGTTATCTGATGCAAAATTACTTTTACAACAAAGGAGAGGGATGCGTACTAAAAGCTAACAGGAACCAACTGGGATAAAATCAATGTTAACAATTGGCATCAAAACTGACCTAAGGTCAGTTTAATCTTAAAAACAAGGGGCAAGGGCTTCACGCTCTTGTCATACTTCTAATTCTAGTCTATTGTATAGTCCACCTTCCCCCTAGGNCATTGTAAATTCCTGTGTATGGGTGTAACTCAGCTATCTATAGTTCTAAGTATGTACTCTGGTTCCTCCTTAGACCACACCCTTCCTTCTTCCTAGATAATTGTAAATTCCTGAATATGGGAGTAACTTGGCTATTATTCTAAGTGATTATGTGTGGGGACTTTCTACTAATAAGTAATGTAGTCTGCCATACCTGACTGTAATGAAGATTCTAAGTATACTTTGCTAAGCTTGCCTTAAGATTTCTTTCTTTTCTTTTCTTTTTTTTTTCAAGACAGGGTTTCTCTGTATAGCCCTGGCTATCCTGGAGCTCACTTTGTAGACCAGGCTGGACTCGAACTCAGAAATCCACCTGCCTCTGCCTCCTGAGTGCTGGGATTAAAGGCGTGCGACACCACGCCCGGCTGCTTTAAGATTTCTAATCTAGGTAGTAGATAGTAATGCCTGATTTCTTTTACTCTTACAATACTGGGGGCAATTCTGAATGTCACTGAATAGGCAACATTCTTACTGAATTCAAAGCCCATGGTTGGCTCAAGGACTGCCTAGGACTGGCGAGGAATCTAATTTATCTATATGTCAAAATCAATCCTTAGATGCACTTATAGTAAAGCAATATTAAGGGAAAGCACACAGATCTATTTACCGACTAAAGCAAGGACAGATTTGGAGCATTCATTATTACAGGATGCCATGATTCCAGGAGACTAAGTTTCTGTGAACTTTTCGCCTCGGGACCTTGTCCAGGCTTTTTGGCCTGTCACACGGGTCATTACTGGAGTGGATGTAGGCCTTGACTCTCCTTTCTTTCAGTAGCAATCAGTTGCCCACAGATCCCCAGCTCCTCAGGATTCTTTTTCCTACCCATCTATAATACTTTAGCTAGGTTGATCTTATGCAGGGCTTACGGATGTTGTCACAGGCACTGTGAATTCATGTATGCAACATTTCCTTTATATCTGGAAAAAACTGTTGTGCAAAAGTCTTTCACTACCTCTGGTTCTTATTTTCTGTCTATTCTGCTTCCTTAATGAATCCTAAGTTCTTGAAGAAGCAAGTGAGGTATACTTGACATACTTAGAAATTATCTTCCACAATCTCCTATTCTCTGCACTTTGACCACTTGTGAATCTCTGTATTAATTACTATGTTATTAAAAGTATATTTGATGAAGAATGAATGTTCCACTAATTTATGAGTAAAGACAGTTATTTAAGGGCAGTTGTATACTATGTCCATTTTGCAGAAAAATGATAGCATGTTCTCCTCTAGGACCTATAAGTTACCCAGCCATTGGTGTTTGGCCCAGTTAGAGACACCAGACCTGAGTTATGCCTAAGGAATCAGGCTTTAAATATAATCAGGAAGTTACTGGGTACTCCTGTAATACTCATGCCACTATTTCACAGTGAGCATCTCTTTCCAGTCTAAGTAAAATTGTAGCTGGCCTGTTCAGTTGTGTTGATTCTTTTGGTAGTCATGAGAATGGGGATGGCTCTAACAGACTCATATATTTGAATACTTGGTCCTTAAGGAATGGCATTATTAGGAGATGTGTGGCCTTGTTCGAGGAAGTATGTCATTGTGGAGTTTGCTTTGAGGTCTCATATGTTTAAGCTAGGCCTAGTGTGGCAGTCTCCTTCTGCTGTCTGCAGATCAAGATATAGAACTCTCATCTCCTTCTCCAGCACCATGTCTGCCTGCATACTGCCATGCTTCACACAATGATGATAATGGACTAAATCGATGAAACTATAAGCCAGCCCCAATTAAATGTTTTCCTTTATAAAAGTTGCCATGGTCATGGCGGCTCTTCACAGCAACAATAATGGAACTAAGACACTTATCTCCTCCCCAGCAGCTTGTATAGTTGCTATATGCCTTCTAGCCCTGTAACATTAGGAGCAGGGATGAAGCCCTTAGGTCAGCATCAGCTTGATATCTTCAAGTCCTATGACAATACCATAATGCCTTCAGCCAGAAAATTTGCTATCAACTTTTGACAGGGAACTAAGAGCAATGATGGCAGCCTGTATGTAGGTGTCTATGGAAACCAACTGACCAACACTATGAAGGGAAGCAACCTTTACATGACACCTGATTTTATGTTTGATAGCCTATGGCATCTTGGAGAGGCATTGTCCCTCATCTAGGGTAGATCACATAAATTCTTTTATATTTGCATATGTATATATTTTAGGAAGGCTTTACAATAGTAGGTTTCTATCCATCTGGCTTTCTCAAAGGTCTTTAGTGTTAGTTATCCTTGCTGAATCCCCACTCACTTGGCCCCCTTTGTCCCATTATTTTTATTTCCACTCTCATTCCCCCTGTGTTCTGCTATGACCCCTTCTTGAAATCCCTTCATCCTCACTTTTGGATTCTCTGACTTCTCCAAATACTCCATTTTAAAGACAGATATCTAAGATGTGTCCATCAAACCCCTCTTGTCAGAGCTTCTTGTCTCCTATATGTGGAATAGGAGACAGAAGTAGCTCTGGAGCAGAGGTGACAGAGGATACCAGATGAACAAGGCCCTCTAAACCAACTAAATAAAGCTCATAGGAACTCACAGAGACTGAAGCAAAAATTATAGGGCCTATGCAGGTCTGCGGTAGGTCCTCTAATAAACACTATAGCTTTTAGGTTAGTACTTTCATGAGACTCCTCATGAATGAAGGAGTAGGTTATGATTTGTCTACCTGCTTTGGGGGTTCTTTTATTTTTTATTTTTTGGTTGGCTTGGGTTCTCTGACTTCTGTATGATGTTTTTCATTTTATCATATTGTATTTTGTTTCGTTATGGTTTGTTGATATTTGTTTTTGAAAGCTGTGCTTTTCTAATGAGTGACAGAAAGGAAGTGGATCCAGATGCGAGAGGAGGTGGGGAAGGACATGAAAGAGTAGAGAGAGCAAAAACTGCATCCATATTGTATTGTATGAAAAAAGAATCTATGGTTAATAAAAGCCAGGATACACATATTAGGCAGAACATGCACTGTTCTTCTTTTGGATCAAATGTTTATTTTATTCTTATTTGTGTATGTGTTTGGCCATGTCTATTCAGATGCCTGTAAAAATCATAAGAGGGTGTCCAATACCCTGGAGTTAGAATTATAAGCAGTTATGTCTCATCCATCATAGATGCTGGAAATTGCATTCCATTTTTCTGCAAAAGGAGCAAACACTCATAACCACAGAGTCATCTTTTCAGTCCTGGCAGTGCTTAATTTGAAGGCTGTGGGGGTCTTTAGAATGGGAGTCCTGTCTGTTAGGAGTGTATCACTAAGGGAAGATCTATGAGAGTTATACCTGTGCCCTGTACTTGTTTCTAGACTTAACTTTGCTCTGATGGAAGGAAAGAGTCTCCACTAAGAACTCCTTTTTTTGGCATGAGCTGCACCATCTCTCCCATAATATGATGAACCAATAGAGACTGTGAGCAAAAGTAACCCCTTCTTCCCTTAAGTTGTTTCTGTCAGGTGTTTTTTTTTGGGGGGGGGGGGTCAAGACAAGTTTTCTCCGTATAGCTCTGGCTATCCTGGAACTCACTTTGTAGACCAGGCTGACCTCAAACTCAGAAATCTATCCGCTTCTGCCTCCAAGTGCTGGGATTAAAGGGGTGCGCCACCGTGCCCGGCTTCCTTCAGATGTTTTGTTTCAGGAAGAGAAATGTAACTATGCAAAGTTGTCATTCTGTCTACTAGTTACCATGGTAACTCTAAATAATATGGTTAGACTTTTATGTAGTACCATATTAACTTCAGTAAGTTAAGAGAATCTTGTTTATAATGACATTGGTAGAAGATTGCATGTGCTAAAGTCATTTTAGGTAAAGACCAATTCTAGTCTTTGTACTGTACTTCACTATATCTACGAAAAGTACCTCTGATGGGAATAGCAATAACTACTTTGAGAATAAGATATATTGGAAACCAATATCTTAGAAGGTTTGGTAGAGTTGAAAACTGATAAACTTGGGACAAAAAAAAAAATTGACATGATAAACAGTAATTGAGAAAATCGCTCAGTTAAAAAAGAAACAGTTTCCAACAATTAGCCGAATTAGCACCTCTATTGATCCTGGCAAGTATTTTCTCCCATTTAACCTACTCTGATCAATTAGCTTGGCATCTGCCTGCAACTTCATATATCAATATAACTGTTTTTTTCCCAGCTAACTGCTACTTAGGAGATAATGGGAGGGGTGGGCCATTTTACAAGGCAATAACATGGTTCTTGGAGAAATAAATTGAGACACTGAAGAAATCAGATTTATTTCCAAAGAAAATGGAACATCTTGTCCATGGTGCCTCATACACCGGTAGTTAAACAATTATGGTTATTTTTGGACACAGAGTTAATTACTTTGAAAAGTCTGCCATCGACAAATACTACCCTTAAACCCCCAGAAATAACAAGGCCGTCACTCAGAACAGCTATAATGGCCACATTTGACATTTCTTATTGCAGGAATTATACTCTTCTTGCAAATTTACTTGATCTTTCTAATCTTAATTGAGCCTTAACAGGACAGGCTTCAGAATTTGCCAAGAGGTGGGGACTGAGAACCCCACTATTTTCCTTGTTAGGTCCTGTGAATATTCTGCAAGTGACTGTTTTCCCCCATTAGCTGTCAAGTACCTTTCTCTCAGTGTTAAACCCCTTGATTTTCAATTATATTTAGAAGCTTAGCTGGCCCTGGATGTCAACGAATGCCTTTATAATGACGAATTTCTAATCAAAAACTTGGTTTGCTTTCTTCAAGTTCTAGCTTTCTGCTCGAAGTGTGAGATCACAAGCAATGGAGACAACAGGGAGAAGAGGTATTACAGATGTAGATTTACACAGTTGGAGAAAAATGTCTCTGAGTAATGTTCAATGGCAATTGAAATCCTGGCAAAAGGTGGTTAGGTGTAAAATAATCTGTGAATCTAAATAGATCTGAAATTGCTGCAATGGGTCAGTGGAAGAAAAGAGTAACTGACTAGGAAGAAACACACTGCATATCCCAGGGTTGGGGGGTTGATTTTTTTTTTTTTTTTTTTTGTTTTTTTTTTTTTTTTTTTTGGTTTTTCGAGACAGGGTTTCTCTGTGTAGCCCTGGCTGTCCTGGAACTCACTTGGTAGACCAGGCTGGCCTCGAACTCAGAAATCCGCCTGCCTCTGCCTCCTGAGTGCTGGGATTAAAGGCGTGCGCCACCACGCCCGGCGGGGGGTTGTATTCTTGATGTCCTTTGTTCAATATCTGCTCCACTAGCTGTTCAAATAAAACTTTAGTACTAGAGAGATGGCTTAGTGTTTAAGAGTGCTGAGAATTCTTCCAAGTTTGCTTCCACATCTGTTGTCTCGCAAATGCCCTTCCAACTCTAGGGGATCTGTGTTGCCCTTTTCTGGATTCTGTGGACACCTGCACTTCTGTGGGCATACCCTCAACATAAAACACACACATACACACACACACACACACACACACACACACACATATTTCAGAATTAAAAATATCTTTTAAAAACTTTAAGTAATTCTTTATTGAATGTTTAATATTAATTAATAAATTAATTAATTTACTTTACATTCTGATTGCAGCTTCTTCTCCCTTACCCCTCTCACCTCTTGTGGTGATTTGAATATGCTAGGCCCATAGGAAGTGGCACTATTGGGAGGTGTAGTCTTACTGGAGGAGGTGTGGCCTTGTTAGAGGAAGTGTGTCACCATAGAGGTGGACTTTGAGGCTCATATGCTTAGACTCCACTGCGTATAGAGTGAGAGTCTCCTTCTGACTGCTTACAGTTCAAGATGTAGCACTCTCAGCTCTTCCTCAAGCACAGTGCCATACTTCCCACCATGATGATAATGGCCTGAACCTCTGATACCGTAAGCTAGAGCTACCTAAATATTTGCTTTTATAAGAGTTGCCTTAGTCATGGTATCTTTTCATAGCAATGAAACCCTAAGTAAGACACCTCTCTTATCTCTGTCTCCCCTCCCTTACTCCTTAGAGAAGGAGAGACATCCCATGAATATTAACTCCCCACCCCCCACCCCAAGCACATAAAGTTGCAGTATATTTGGATGATTCTTATCTGATTGAGGCTAAATAAGACAGCTCAGTTAGGGGAAAGGGATCCAAGGGCAGGCAGCAGAATCAGAGACGGCTCCTGCTCCTGCTATCTGAGGATCCACATGAAGACCAAGATGCATGTCTGTTACGTATGCGTAGAGGCCCTAAGTCTATCTCATGAATGTTCTCTGGATGGTGGTGCAGTCTCACTGTAACCCTTTGGGCCAAGATTATTCTGTAAGTTTTCTTGTGGTGTTCTTGATTCCTCTGGATCCTGCAATCCTTCTTGCCCCTCTTTCACAAGACTCCCTGAGCTCTGCCTAATGTTTAGCTGTAGGTCTCTGCATCTGTTTCAAATGACAGTTATGCCATGCTCCTGTCTGGAAGTATAGTAGAATATCATTAACAGTGTCAGGGCGTTGGGTGTCTCTCATGACATGGGTCTCAAGTTGGGCCAGCCATTAATTGACCAAACTTTGAATAGTTAAAGGGACTTTATAAAGTTTCAGATATCTCCTCCTATTTTCTACATATTATTTTATCTTGCATCTCCATATTTTTCTTTTTGCTTTGTATATTTGTAAAAAGGATCATAGTGGTTTTTCTTTTTTACAAAATGATGGTCTCTATGTCATGAATGTGCTCCCCCTCCATCTCAGAATTTAGGTATGTTGGTATAAAGAGGTAAAGACATGATTATCCCAAGAGAGCTTGTTTCTTAAGAATAGGATTAGGACATTATCAATGAGGATTCATGCAATGTGCCCAAGTCTTGTCCTTGGGCTTCCATCCATATAAGGCTATATCAGAAGTCCTTTAAATGATGCTGGTATCTTGAATCTGACTATTTAAATTCTCTAAATGAGAGATCAACTTCTGCTTTTTATAAACTTCTGAGGCAAAAGTATAGTAGCACTAACAGACTATGTCAAGGCACATACAAACTTTAATCAATTTGGAGTACAAAACCTTTTTACACACTTATAATACTGTGTTTCCTAAGTGATTCCTGGTCACTTACAGGCACATTCAGTGGGGATGAAAGACACAAGTTTAAGAAAGGGTCTTCTCACACAGGTAAAAATGAGAAATAAGAGGCCAGAGTGGAGGTTAGGTGCATGCTGGTATTAGGAGAAGACCCACAGCTGCACCTGTGGTCTCTGGTGCCTCCAGCAGCCAAGGCAATGCTACAAAGCAATAAAATCATAATGGACTATTGATAGAACCAACAACATATACAAATCTTCAAATAATTATGTGGAACAAATGAGTGCATACTCTGTGATTCCATTCATATTAAATTCTAAGAAAGGTAAAATTCATGGATAAGGACAGAAATTAGTGGTTGCCTGGGGCTGTGGTTGGGGCTGACAGCAAAGAAGAATTCAGTAGCATCATGTGGAGTGAAGCATTTCCTTCCTTGATTACGGTGATGGTTAAGCAGATATATACATTTTTATTAAAATTTGTTGATCAGAGTCAGAGCAAATGATTTGACTATATGCAAATAAAGCTCATTAAACAAGGTATGAGGTCATTTTAAAGAAGTGGTTCAGAGAAAAGCAACCAGGCACATAAGACACCAGAATCCCAGCCTTCCCTAGTCTGAGTATCTCCCATGGATTTCTCATCTAGGATAAAGGGAAACAGTAGTTGAAGGTAGACTTTGGAGATCAGTACTACTGACCCACAGTAGAACAGGAAGTAGATCTGCTGGAATAAAGGAGCTAACCAGCAGAATCTTCATGAAGGCAAAACCATTAAAGAGCCTCCTCTCTGGAGGAAAAATATTAACATTAGGTAGGAAAGTATATATTGGTTGAAAGACTCGCTAATGATTCAGTTGGCCATGTAGAGCAAACTGATTAAGGGTAACTAGCTATAGGAAAGAATAGTGTAACTTGGCAAAGCATCATTCACAGTGGAACTCTTTCATTCCTCTCAGTGCGCATAGAAAAGAAAACCCAGACCCTGAAGTTTTCACCCATTTTGCATAGCAAACTTTTGCTAATATGAACCTCTTGTTCCTGTGTGACCTTCTTGTAACTGACTATCCCTATAGTTTTTCCATTTAATTACTGTTTTGGAATACTTGACAAATGACCCTATAAAACACAAGATTCTCCTCTCTAGGGGATATATTTCAAGAAGCCCAAAGGTTATGAGATCAACCTCCTACCTACATGGATGTTAGATAAATTGGGAAGGGACTCTCCACAAAATGCATGCTTCATAGTGACATACTTGATGCTCACACACTCTGCATAAAAATGTGCTTTATATTTTATTTGCCTGCAGTCACCAAGTTGGAAGAATTCAATCAATGATTCAAGTGTCGCACCATATATAATTTTAATGCCAAATAATAATTAACTTATTTTTTTAAGCATCATGACAAGCCTCCAAGTTTAGAGGTATAAAATGCAAAAACATTTTTTGCATAGTTGGAAAGACTGGCCTTAACTAGAATACTTGAGCAGTTATGGACAATGGTACTATCACCTTCATGTTTGGGGAAAACTGGGACCTCCTTGCTTTTCATTGGGCAGACTCAGTTTGCTATTGTTTTCAGTTGTGGTTTTCTGTCACACTAGTGCCTCTTCACAGTTCTCTGACTATACAGTTGCGTAAGCTCATCCTCACAAGATTATCTGACAATTTATCAGAATTGTGTTAAATTTATGATAAATATGTCTCGGAAATAGTAAGCATATGGGCTTTACATTTATTAATTTCTATAATTATTTAATTTTTTATTGAGTTTTGTGAATTTCACACCATGTAACCCAATCCCACTCACCTCACCATTGTTTCACACCTGCCCTCTGCCCTTGCAACCTCTCTCCAACCCCACCCACCCCTCAAAAATCTTGTGCAAGCTGTAGTGTGTCCCAGTGTGTCCCACAGTTTGTCCACACTTCTTTGCTTGGACATGTCCTCAATGAGTCATTGTTTCCAGGTTTCTCGCTTCTGCTGCACTATCAATACTGTATCCTCACTGGAATTCCTGTTGAATATCCCGTTGTCACTTCATGTCATGGAAATCCTGAAGCTTTGGATCTGCAAAACTGGCCCTTTCATATCCTTCAGGAGATCATATAAGATGGGGTAGACTTGGGGTGGGCCTACTCAAGGTCCTGAATCTGGGCCTTGGTTGTAGCTAGATTGCTGAGACCGCCAGCTCCCCCATACCCACACCACCAGGGTGGGATCTCTAGCACTGCCCCGGCTCACTTATCCAATGCTGCTATAGACAAGATGCTGGGCTAGCTCTCACACATGTGGTGCTGGCTCACCATAACCCCAGCAACCAGGGCCAGTTCTACTCTGAAGTGCAAGACCTTGAGTGCTTACAGCAGGAGAGGAGGAGAGTCAACTTTTCAGTTCTCATGGCCCTGGGGTAACCTCTCTTCTCTGCTGCAGGTGGTAGTGGTATGGCTGTGGGTGGGGGTTGATTTTTAATCTTTTTTTAGTTATGTCTAAGCACCCATTTAACCCACTTAACATTTTTTGGCTTACATAGTTCATGTGTTAACAATATTGTGAGACAAAGTTTTACATATAACTTCTTCCATATGTGTTTCAAAGATGTGGAGATTAAAAAAAAATTAAGGAATATGTGCCCTGATTTGGTAACAGTCACAGTTAGGAATTCCTGTCTATGAAGTTTCATTCACCTATAGGAATCGATTGCTTTTCTATGGGACCCTTGTAGGTTAACTTCTTCCTTTTCTTTCCACTGGACAGCTCTGGTGTGGCAGGTATGGCAGGTATAAAATGAAAAATACTGTTTTTTCCCTTACTTGCATGGGTGCAACCAAGACATATAACAGATGCCATAATTTATGTATAGTATTTAACACACACACAGACACAGACACAGACACACACACACACAGACACACACACAAATATATATGGCCATTGTTTTTGATACATTCATTCCTATGATGCATTTTGACAAATTAGTTATGTTAAGATATCAATAATAAGAACTAGTAATAGGTTAAGATAACTAAAACAGTGTATTTTAATAAAGTACACTCTTGTACTATGGGGTCATTTGAAGATAAGGGTCACTTGAAGAAAAGTGTTGAGAGAGCAGAATAGCTGATCTGATAACTGAAAGGCTGCTAAGTCAACTTACAGGCAGGCAGCACATAGAGCATATATACAAAAGGCAAAGGTACAGGTGAGACAGAGCCCTATGACTCACCATTTCATCATATTACTCAAAACAAGACACTATTGTGGTACCCTGAACTACATACATTTTCAAACAAGAACTATATCTAGATATTTTCTTTTAATACCTGTGGATCACATTTGGCCCTGGGAAACTGAAATCATGAAAGGCCACACTATGATAAGAGGGAATCTGTTAAAACTTTCAGTTTTTTGGGGGGTCTCTAGCTGAGGGGTTGAACCTTATAAATTCTTAACCAGATAGATATGTAACTCTTGAACAAACTGAGGAAAAGATTTCTTCATGTTTTCCATTTCCCTGGCAGTCAATAGACTTACAATAGAGGTTTGTCTGGTTAAATACTCTTTTAAACCTAGTGATCATATATTCATTTACTTTTTGTTTGTGCACTCAGAATTGTAAACAGCCAACGTCAGTGACATGGGAACACCCAGAAGTGGCAGGAAGTCAGGTGTGCACCCTTTGGACCAAAGGATCTATTTTCACCATCCATTTTTGACACAAAGTGCTGTCAAAGTGTTTGTTGAGTAAAGTCTTAATTACTGATTTCTGTCTTATGTTCCCAAAGTTTCAGAATGCAGAATAAAGCAAAAGGAGAGATTATTTTCAAGTATCTGATTTAAAGTACTTTAACTGTCAGCAAGACTAGATGATATTAATTTGGGTACTCAAAAATATGTATTGAGCAATTACTGAGTATTCTATAGAAGTTACCAACTTTCTCTTAATAAATCATTCCCAAACTTAAGTGCCTTGTAGTAACACATGTTCAGTGTTAGAGTTTCAGTAGATTATCTTTTTAGGAATACGTTAATTGAATCCCCTGATTTGAAATATCTTACAAGTCAAGAATATGGTAAAAATGTGCTTCAGTTTGCAGTCTTATTGGGGATCAGACTTCAAAAGAAATTGCTTTTAAGTCATTCACATAGATGCTGGCTGACCTGAGAGTATCCATCCCCAAATTTATTCACACGATGCTGTGGAGGAACTCAGGTTCTCATGGACATCAGTGGAAAATGTCAGACTATGACACTGGGCTTCTCCTCTTCCAATCTATACTCAAGAAGTGGTCACACAGATCCAGGGATAGCACTATGCTGGGAGTATTGAGCTACATCAGAGGCACTGCCTACCACAATCAGCCCCACTGCATCAATAAGATATGTCTGATTGACAACTATCTATGTGCTCAGAATTGATGAGGCTTTTGTGAGGCAGTAAGGAGCTGGCCATTACAGCCAAAAAAAGAGGTGTGAATCATTTTACTTTCCCATGAGGACTATAATGGAGCTGAAGAAATGGTAAATAACCAACAGCAACAGTTAATTAATACCAGGTTGCATGTAATTCTTTGTACAAATAAGTGGAACTTGCCCTCAAGGAGTTTCTCATTACAGATGAAGCATGTGGTGGAATACTTATAATTTAAGTGCAAAAATCTCAAGGGTTGTAAGGAAGAGATTGCATAGGAGTGTAGAGAAATTATGATGCCAGCAAAATTATGATACTGGTTAAAACTAAAAAATACCTTGGAAGCTAGCTGTAATTTTTAGGTTTCCCAGAGATATTCCTTATTGGGCACACAGAGTTTAATTCATTAGTCATTTATGGCATGCCCCCAAGAAATATCACAAACAGAATCTTTTCTGTTTGACAATTCACCGAAGTTTGTTCTAATTACTCCAGTATTCACAAATGAATTAACTGAGATTCAGATATGAAAACCGCTGAGATTTAAATTTGCTATGCCATGTTACAAATGCATCACTTATTATTGTTTCTTTAATTTATTCAATCAACACTTGCCAACCACTTGCAAGCTATGGGATCTACTTAAATCTGGATGTCAATGTAGATACAGAGATAAACAAGGCAGAAAAGCGGTTCAACGTGCTGCGGTCCTGGTTCCAGTGGAAAGAAGGTCAAGGTCTGATCTTGAATAAAAAGAACAAGCCCGGAAAAATATGGGTGACACAATTAATCTGTTTTCCCCTATTTGAATGTTGACACCTCAAGAACAATAATCTCACTTACTTTCTTAGTTCCATATTTTAAGTGTGTATTAAAGTTTTTAGCAGGATTATGATAGATAAGGTTGTTTAACCAACATGAATAGCAGGTAGAGTGCCAAGTAATAAATAAAATAATACACAGTAGAGAGTGATCAAGGGGTTATTTCCAATCAGGTGGCTGTGAGACCTTTATTTGAAGAGTCCTACATTTGAGTTGAGGTCTGAAAGCTAAGAAGAATGAGCTATGTAAATATCTTGAAGAAGCACTTCTGAACACAAATGAAAAGATAACACAAAGAACATGAGGACTGTGTCGGCTTAATGTTCTTTTTTTAGTTGAAAAGACACTATAGTGAGGAGTAAGCAAACTGTACAACAGGATAGGATATGAGCAAGGCAAGGTATCAGGAGGCTAGTAGAGCATCACTTTCAAAGGAGATATAAACCACCTGAATGAGTCACTTTTATCTGCAAAATAATAATTTAAAAAATTCTGCTATCAACTACTGAAAGATGCAAAGGATTTATCTTGCTCACAGTTTCAGGGGGTTCAGTCTGTTCTGGTGGAGAGGATGGAAAGGCAAACAGCCAACATGAGTAAGGAGAGGAAGAAGGGTCAGAGCAAACAGGAAGTTAACTTCAAATCTCATCTACAGAGTCCCACATCGTCCAGCCAGGCTCCACTTTCTAAACATCCAATAAGCACTGTGGATCAATTGTTTAAATACATGACACTGTGGAAGATATTGTTCTCTTTGAACCAAAACATCACTGGAAAGTTTAAGTAGGGTGGTAGAGATGCCAGTATTGTGGAGGGAGGGAATAATGCTAGTCACGGGTAGGCTATTAACTGATAGGTTGAATCTCGAGTAATGTGTTGTGTGTATATGTGTGTAAATTGGTAAGGCCAAATCTTAATGACATTGCCTCTTTACAGCAATACTGACATTTCCTTAGATGTGGATAACCAATGACAAAATCTGTGTTAGTTTGTGGACTACTGGTTTTATAACATATCATACATGAGTCTTTATACCAAAGAAATTTATTCTTACAGCATTGGAGGCTGGAAGTTCTAGTGCAAGGTGTCTGTCAGCCAGGTTCATTCTTCACAGGTGTGAATATGAGTCTGTTTCATGCTTGTTAAGGTTCAGATGTATCTCTTCTAAACTTAAGGTATTGTCAAAATGATAGGATTCAGAAGTGAAGGTCATCAGAGGTGATTAGCCCATGATGCTTCTTCTTTTAGTATGGGATTAAAGCCCTTGTAAATTGGTATCCAATTCAGTATGGAGGATTCTTAAAGAACTGAAAATAAAACTATTACATGATCCACTTATACCAGTCTGGGGAAGACATCCAGAGTGAATGAAAACAGCATGCTAGGGTCATATGCAATCCATGTCCATCCAGAACTTTATGTAATAACAAGTTATGGAACGATCTAGATGAATGGATAAAGAAAAGATGGCATAAACAGACGATGGAGTTTTATGAGTCACAAAGAAGAATGAATTCATATCATTTTCAAGACAATGGATTCAACTAGAGATCATCTTATTAAACAAAATAAAAGAGACTCAGAAAAATACTTTTGGTTTCATAAATAGAGCTTAGAGGTTTTACACACACACACACACACACACACACACACACANAGAGAGAGAGAGAGAGAGAGAGAGAGAGAGAGAGAGAGAGAGAGGCAGAGAGACAGACAGAGACAGACACAGAGAAATGAAAGCCTTTCTTTTGAATGAACAGGATGGGAAAGATGGAGAAAGAGGAAAGTAGAGGGTGGAAGATGGTTAAAACACATGGTATAAATCAATAAAAATACCTTTATGAACTTGTAACTATGGGCAAAGAATATATGGCAATGAGAACATGCTTTGCACAATATCCACTTCCTCTCCTTCCTCCATCATATGACAGTTATATATGGAGGTTAGCACTGCTCACCTCCCAAGGTTCAGCCCCCATCATACTACTGAACTTCCCAGCATTTTTATCTTGGACTTCTCCACCTCCAAAATTATATAAAATAAAATTCTGCTCCTTGTGCATTATGTATTGCTGGGCAGCAAACACAGAGTAGACAGTATCTCTTTTCTCTACTGGTGGCTTCCTGGTGATCCCTGGCATCCCTAGGCTCATAGAAAATTACCTCATCTCTCCTTTCATCTCATATTGTACTCTCTTTATGTGAGCAGGTTGTTGGACAGGGCCAGAACTCACAACGTCTCATGTTAAATGGGATTTGACTGGAAAGTGATGTCAGGTGCTGAGAAGGGAGAGTCTGGTCACAGCTGGGCAGATCGCATGGCAGCAGACTTAAAAATAGGGAATGCTTTTTGCAAACATCAAACTTCAGTATTCTCTGGAGCTCCCAAGCCATTTGGTTAAGTAAATGGATAAGGAAGTGTATTATAAGCATGGAAAAGTATTCATTGTTTCCCCCGCACAGAGGGGAAGATCACCAAGGAATTCATAGGCTCGTATTCCAATCAGTAACTTCAGCTATTTCCAGATGGAGCTGACAGCTACCATGGAGAGAGCACTGACTTAGAAATATCCCCCAGTTCCCAGGAAAAGCATCTCTCTTTCTGTCTTCGTTAAAACAGGAGGTCTCTGATGCTATTGGTTAAGTCTCATCTGTGACCAGGATGCTGACATGAAGATAAAGACAAAAGGGAAATCACCAGATCCAAATTATTTGTCACTTTTATCCCAGCATGTTTTGATACTGATTGGAAAGACCCAATAAAATGTCATTATCATGTTGCTTTAATTTATCCTCAGTGCTTTTAGACAGACTCCAGTGTGCTGGCCTGCTCCAGTTCTATCAGCTTTCTGTATTCCAGCTCCTACAGTCTTTCTTTATTTCCTATCTCCTTCCTGTATCACCTGTATTATTTGTCTGGACTTTGAATATGTACACGCCTCCCTTATATATCTCAGTTTCTACTCACCTCTCTTCCCTACTCTTGCTATTCTATTCATTCTGGCATTTTAGGGAGCCATGGGGACCTGTCTCACTCTTGTCACTTGTCAAAATTCACTTGTCTATTGCTTCATTTTGCAATAGCTTTCAAATAAGTAGTTAGGCTTTGATAGAGCTATTAATTCGTCACCAGGTAAATTTAGTCTATTCCCTACTTTCCCACTAGGGGGCGGGCCATTCAAGTTTTATGCTTCGGAATTTTGGTAACAGCTCACTCTCTTGATGGAGTTAATTGCAGAGGGCCAGGCTCAGGGAATGGGAAGGTGGTGTTAAATCTTGAGCATTAAGAAAAATAAAGAGACAACACAAGAGGAAAGTCTACAGAGGATAGGAAGTCATGTTGTAGAA
Organism: Mus pahari; assembly: GCF_900095145.1. Lineage (NCBI taxonomy): Eukaryota > Metazoa > Chordata > Mammalia > Rodentia > Muridae > Mus > Mus pahari. Next base: position 42,692,125 of record NC_034602.1, read on the forward strand.
GAAATGAAGCAGTAATTATTTTAAAGTTTGTTAACAAATGTCTTGAGGGTAGTGGCTATGTATGCAGAAGGTAGAACTGTTAGAACCTTTGATCAGTGGAGATTTTTATTTGCTGTTTTCTGTCTAGAGGAAATTAAAGGTAATCATGTAGAAGGCTCAAATGGGAAATAATACTTTAGCCTTTTAGTAGATAACCTATATATATGCATGTGTGTCTATCTGTCCTTGTCTCTGTGTCTCTCAGTTTAGTTTACCCTGAAAACATTTTATTTCTTCTCAGTTCCTCAGTTTTCCCACCTGTAGATGAGGGGTGCTGCTAGCTCTCCAAGGAATATGGTGAACTTTCACAGATGAATGCTCATTGGTGCTTTATGTCTAATTCTGTGGTTCTGAGAACATCTGTAAGGCATATTTGCTACTGTAACATTGTTATCTCTATTTTATAGACTCAGAAAGTGAGGCACAGAAGAGTTTAGAAATTTTCCAGGTCATAAAGCTGACAGTGACACAGTCAGGACTTAAAAACAAACAAACAAACAAACAAACCAAAAATAAAAAACAATCACAAACCAAAACCAAAACCCTGTTAGTGATCACTCTGCCACTTACTAGAAACTGTGTCTACTGGTCTAAGATGGTGTCTGTTTCTTAAGCTCTAGTTTTATGTAAGAGACAGAGAGGAGATAAACTACCCACTTAGGGTAGTTCTACTTCATGGCAGAACTTTCTGGATTTTTGAGAGGTTTATAGGAAGTTTGGGACTCCAATAGGTCTATTTCAAAGTCTTTATGGGTAGTCTAGGGTGAGTATATTTCTCACTCTGTGTAGAACATAATGTGGTGGCCTTAGTTCAGAGACACGGATAGGACCTCAACCCCATCCCTCAGCTCACAGTTCTGGCATGATGGATGTCGTCTTTAGTTTCTGGTGCACATATTTATTCTCATGGAGGATTCTACAGGCTGTGAGAGTGGAGGGTCAGCAATGTGGATGCACTTCTGATACATGACTGCAGTCACCAGAGGGAGCCGTGAAAACCCCCCACTGAGGCTGCTACATGACTTTTACAGCTCTGAAAATGATTTGGGACATTTTAAGAGAGAGAAAAAGGAGGCCTATAACATGTAGAAGGCAAAGAAGAAGAAGAAGAAGAAGAAGAAGAAGAAGAAGAAGAAGAAGAAGAAGAAGAAGAAGAAGAAGAAGAAGAAGAAGAAGAAGCTTAATAGTGATAGAGCTTATCTGACTTACGTGA